>NW_013667284.1:147767-152578 GCF_000517525.1 Limulus polyphemus | reverse complement strand
ACACACACACACACACACACACACACACACACATATATATATATATATATATATATAGGTTATACGGTAATTTTTCGCGTTACAAGTTGAATTTCGCACAAATCTTCTCGAGAGCAATCTTTACCAACAAATAGAGGGATTGGGCGTCACTTATAACGCCCACACGGCTGAAAGGGCGAGCATAGTCGATGAGAGGAATTAATTCTCACTGGTGTAAAACATAAAAGAGAACAAGTTGATAAATGTGGCCCTTGTTTCTATGGTTTATTGTATATTGTACAAACGTATAAACCTGAAATGTAATATTAAAGACAGTAACAATGTGGTAAACAAGTGTAAAGTGAATGGATAGGTTTTAGAAGAACACTTATCAAGCACGTCTCATGCTATAAACTGGAAGAATGTTATATTGGTGAATCAGGGTCATTTTAAACGAGAACTAAATTTTAAAGAAACGGCGGAAATTGAGAAAAACAAAATGATTATTTTGAATAAAGATTTTGGTCCGGGTGTATGAGAAATGAAATACTGGAAACATGTTTTGTAAGATCTTCGGGGAGGATTGAAAAAATTGTGTTCATGGTCGAGAGGGCGCCAAGAATGTAATGTAGGTTTAGGTAAACTGAACGTGATGTAAGTATACAAGTTAGAATTTTTTATTTATTGATTTGTTGTTAAGTGCAAAGTTACACAGTGGGATAACTGTGCCTAGCACAGGTATCTAAACCTGGTTAAGCCAGCATCTGATTTTAACTCTACGCTACGAAAACATGTAAAACCTTTTTAAGGCTGTATCCTGATTTTATTGTTTAATAATTCAAAGTTGTATTTTCGTTTTTCGAACAATGAGAACTAACCTTTATTTTTGGATTAATACTCGTGAAAAGACAATATTACCGGTCACGTATTTAGAGCTACACGTCACTAAGAACGCCAAATTCAACATGTACTATATTAACATCACAAAACAAACATAATTTGTTTTTCAGAATTTCCACGCTAAGCTCCACAAAGGCTATATGCTCCCTAATTTTTAACTTATAGGCTAAATAGAAAGCAGATACACTGTAGTCATCAGCACCCACCACCAATACTTGGGCTAAAGTAATGGAGTAATGGGAGTTGACCGTCTGTCACCCTTTCAATGCCACCAACATGTGGAGCGCTAGCATTTACCCTCGGATTCACAATCTGGACACACTAACTTATTGGCCACGCCCAAACTTTTAAAAATTCGGATTAAGCTTTTAAATTACGTTATTAATTACAATTACAATTCACAATAAGTGCTCCAAATTACGCACTCTATTTTACCTGATTAAAGTATATTTATAATGAATTTTACTACTAAGCTAGTATTTGATTTTTAGTAAGTTTTCTATCCATAATAGATCTATATAACTTATTGCTTGTGTAATTTGCATATGAAATAATTTACATATTAAGAATTTTATACTATGTTTTCAATAATTTCTTGAAGAAAGAGTCTTTGCACAGTGGTTTTATACTTTTTAATTTAATTTTAATACATTTGTTATGAACATGTTTTACCAGAGGAAAAGAAAGATTTTAAAGAAACATGTCTAGTTCTACGAATCATATGTTTATGCATGTAATACTAATCGCTGTGTGTTAGAGAGACGAATGCGTTAAAAGAGTGTCAGTCAAATCCCACTATTCGATTAGAGCAGCCCAAGTATTGGTCGCGAGAGCTTGTTTAGCTACTTTCTCTCTACTCTATCATTTCAGAATTATGAATGGTTAGTGCATATAACCCTTGTGTAGCTTTGCGAAAATATCAAAAATAAAACAAACTTAAAGAGAGATCACGCTTTTCTAGAACCCAAACTAATGAAATTTCAGGCAACATCAAATATGCACGCGCAGGTGAGTATGTTGATTGTTTTCATTATTAATGCAGTAGAAAAATATGAAAGTTAAATACATCAGCGGTGAAAACATATCAACTGCTACTCCATTACAAGTAGAATTAGTAAATGACCTTATATTTGTTTTCTTTCTCCATATATAATATATTAAAATGCAAGTATTTTCCAGAAGGTAGAAAATTAATTTTTTATGAAACAATAGACACCTATTAAATATTTTATATATATTTTCATTTCATACCTCGTTACCTTAAATTACTTTTATGCAAAGTTAAAATTACAAACGGTAAATTTCGAACTTTTCATTAAATACAGAAATATGATAAATTGCCTCCTCAGCAACATTTCTAATATGCAGTAGGTTATGAAAAGTCCAAAATCCTGGGCTAAGTCACATTCATATTAAATAGGTCTATCAACAAGACGATTAAAATAAGCTAGACTTTTCAATAAGTTTTTGAATGAATCATCTATCATATTAAGTAACATAATGTAACACTGTATGTAAGCACAATGTTCATCGTTTAACACCCTCGTTTTGTGACGAATTTACTGTTATATATCTGTTTTAATATGGATTTTGTTTAAGTTTAATTTATATTTGGAAATGTACATAACGTATACTGCTAGATCTGTATTACAAAATTACCGCCTATTCACTAAATAAATAATATATGTATGTGCGTAAACACTAGTGTATCGTCAGTATTGTTGCGTAAGCTGAAATTTCGAGAAACTCTCCTCACGCCTAAAATATAACCAACGCGCCGCGTCAAAAGACAATATATATATTATTTAATGGCTACAGTCGATATACTATAAACCTCGGGAGCTATAACTGTGGTTAACGCTCAGTAATCGGAACTTCATATATTTGACCAGGAACGTTTATAAATTTCGAACATTACAAACCATTTAACTTCAGTGGATTCACATCGGACTTTAGTATTTTTACGAAAACATTATATAACTTCCTCGATGGACAACTCGGCGTGTGGCCGGCGAGGAACGAAGAACACAGAGCTAGCTAGCTTCCTGTTAAGTGAAATGTATCTACATATACTCAAAATTAATTCACTCATCGCGAACCCTTGATAAGATATCAAGGAAGTTCCAGACCAGATTGAGGACTAAATATTGTTTGTCAGTTTATAAAACTTTTGGACAGAAATCATTATTTGTAATAACTGTTATTGTAAATTGTATTATTGTTTGTATATTAAGATATATTTGTATTAAGAAAAACTGTGTGTATTAATTTTGTTGGCAAGTATCATAAATTGGATACATATCGACGTTTATTTAATTTCTAAATCTAAATTATCATTTAACTCAGTTTCGGGCAATTAGAAATTATGATATGTTACGTAATAAATTAGAGACACATCCGGGGTAACTTGTAATACGTAACAGTTTGAACATTTCAAATAACAGAATGTAACATTGTATGTACGCTCAAGGTTCCTCGTTTAACACCCTTGTTTTGTGTATTAAGTTGGTCTAAACATACCAAATAGCACAATGTAACACTGTACGTGGCCCGGCATGGCCAGGTGATTAGGGCGCTCGACTCGCGACCCACAGATCCCCGTCACACCAAACATGCTCGCCCTTTCACCCGTTGGGGTGTTATAATGTGACGGTCAATCCCACTATTCGTTGGTAAAAGAGTAGCCCAAGAGTTGGCGGTGGGTAGTCTAGTCTTACACTGCTAAATTAGGGACGGCTAGCGCAGATAGCCCTCGTGTAGCTTTGCGCGAAATCCAAAACAAATAAACACTGTACGTGCGCCAAAGTTCCCTTTTCACGACCTCGCTCTGTGTGCCGAGTCCAGACATTTTTATAAAATGACTTTAACAACATTTAACAATTGTAACATCCAGTAACATCTGATTGTTGTTCATAGCTGTTTTGTTAGACTCTTAAACATCAATAAGATAAATATCTTGGTTTGTAGAAAGGCTCTAATAATAATTTGTTACTTTATATCTAAATTGTAAAGAAAAATATATACCAATACAAACAAGGCCAACTGTCAAACATGGTCTACTATTTACATGTGAATGAACCCAGTTTTATCGTCATTTTCAGTTTCTTGTAATTGTAATGATCAATATGAGTTCATTTTATGGCGTTATATGTTGGGTTTTAAATAGAACTTAACAGCTAGATGTTTTTTTATTATGAGCAAATATTTTTTTTCCATTTGTAACATGACAATTAGAGTATTTTTCTAAGAGATCAGTATTAACAATACCGTAACAGCAATAATGAGATATCGAAAATATTTGATCTTAAACATTTAATATAAAGTATTACTAGCAATGTTTTAATTGTATACGTTTATTGTTCATTTTCACGAAGTATTTATGGGTGTGGTGTTGTTTTTGTTTAAGATTTCATCTTTTAACTAATTTCACTCACTAGACAAGGAACAGTTATTTATTTATGTTTTACATCTGTATTTTTAATATTCAAACTTCTGACAGTTTATCTGCTTCCATGGACTCCGTTTAAGTGACAAGACTAAAAGCGCCGTCCTAAATATTGTAAACTAGATAAGCTCCACTATATGGATATTGCTGAAGTTATATATCAAATCTGCTTTGAAACAAATTTGATTTTCTAAAACTTCAATTATTAATAAACATTTCAAACCGACTACAAGTCTCAGAAGTCTTCTCAGAGATAATAAAGATGAACTTACATGACAAACAAAATTCTTCACTCTGTTCTCGTTCACTCCCAACATTATACGAAAATAAATATTATCGGTATTTGATATTTTAACCTTGTGACAGCTTATGGACTAGGGCCCGGCATGGCCAGGTGGATAAGGCGTTCGACTCGCAACCTGAGCGTCGTGGGTTCGAATCCCTATCCCACCAAACATGCTCGCCCTTTCAGCCGTGGGGTCATTAT
>NW_013667284.1:141951-147442 GCF_000517525.1 Limulus polyphemus | reverse complement strand
GGACTAATCAGTCATATTAGAACCCCTCCCACCCCTTTACAGTACAGGTAAACCGTACCAAATTTTGAAGCCGATACGCTAAACATTAAGGCCACACGCTCAGCCCAAACTTCTCATATTTATCATGAGGCTTAAGCAAACTGAGAAGTTTTAATACAAGTTGTCACTTCATTATTTTAACATCGGGAATTCAAATTTGATATCAAAATCAGTTCACAAAACAATTTTTTACTTATTTGCAATAGTTCTAGCTAGTCAAATTATTGGTAGTCACTTATAGTCAAAGTGGTTTATTCTTCCTTTTAGGAATACCGAAACACTCTGTATGAAAACACCTATAAAATAAACCAAATATGTATAGAATCTTTTTAACAGTTCAAAGAATACAGTCGAGGAAATCTTGCAACAATTTCTTTTAATAAGTGATACCTGCTATATTTTATTTCAACTAAAGTTTGAATATATTTTTCCTTTGTACGACAATTCAGTGTTCCAGCTATAATACATTTAATTTTTTTAATTGTGAATTTCCATTGTATTTATACTGTTTTATTCCTGCTATCAACAAACCGTTGTCTTTAGTATTCTCTACAATCGACTTATATCTTAATAATATCATAATATCTTTAAATGTGATTGGTGTATAAATATAACTTGTATATATTAGAAACCTACCCACATCTACAATAGTACTGTTTGTTGTATGTCCATGTAACTACTTCGCAGGGTGTGGATGGATCTTCCCCCAACTTGGTATGAAGGTTCATTGGGTCCATGCGGGAGTACACACAAATTTTTAGTTTTGCACTTTGCAGTTTTTTTTTTCGTTAGTTACCACTATTTCGCTCACTGGATCTTTACCAAATTTGGCCTGAAGGTTCGTTGGGTCCATGCGGAGAAGATACATGAAAATTTGCGGTTTCACATTTTGTGTTTTTCAGTTTTTATGGGCGTTATTTACAATTACGTATAAGGGAAGCAACTTTTCATGTTCTAAGAAACCTTTCATTAATCATGAACTTACATAACTTCCGTCCAGGGGACGGGTACTCTAGCTAGTATATACATATATATATATAAGTACTGTACTTTGTTTAATCAAAGAGAATGTATTTTAGTATCAAAACCTTATTACTGTAATTTTTGCATACCATAGCAGATCAAATATACCTTTATTTAAATATACTGTTCAAAATGTTAGTGCAAATTAGACGTTCTCCGTGAACTAGATGTGTCCAGCTGTGAACCCGTGGTGGACATAGCACAGATAGCGCATCGTGTAGCTTTGGACATAAACTACAAACAAACCAGCTGTGAACGATACTAATTAGTTGCGGTCTGAACCAGTGCAGGTTTATTTCTCTATATGTGGTTAGTACACTAGCGAAGTCGTTAATTACTTTTTACAACGTTTGGGTGTGCTTGGCATAATGACACATAGACTCGAAGAAAACTGTTATTCCTTTCTTGAACAATGAGACTAACCTGCTGATGTGGATGACATGGTATTCTGAGAAATAGTGGTAGAGGCTAGATTTTGGTGAAACGGCATTCTGAGAATTACTGGCAGAGTTTGAAATCGAATAAAGCCTCAAACAGAGATACGATTTCATTCAAATTAACCTTGATGACTTTTATGTGCAGTGTCGGTTTCCCATTTGTTGTTTTACTCATAAAGAAAACCTAGCAATCAGTTTCAGAGGATTTAACCATATAATATGTTTTATTCATCAATAAAATGGATTCTTTGTTTCATAGTGAAAGTACTAAACCCACTTTATTTTAACTTAACTATGGATAGATGTTCTAAGAACCTCCTATTATTGTTATTGTGATACATAATTTAGTTAGCTTCATGGGCGCCCATAGAAATAGTTTCAAGTGGGACAAAACATGTAAGTACGGAATCAGCTTTTACAGTGTAAGTCAAAAGACTAAAACAATATGGGTTATGTGTGCTTAAACGCAAACACAAATTCACAGTTTTAATTGAAATTACTAAAAATATTTAGGTTAATTAAGATGTTAAGTTTATATCATAATAAGTAAAATTTTTTGTGAAATGTAGGGGGGGGCAAATGCCCCTTCTTGCCCTTTCATATGTGTGCCCATGGCTAACTCTTAGCCAAGTCTACCTTGGAATACAACATTATTTTAGTGCTCATTACCGTATTTACCGCTGTACAAGACGATACTTTTTACTCCTAAAACAATGCCTGATTTTACCCCTCGTCTTATTGACAGGTTCAAAACTATAAAGTTCCAGTAAGTACTCTCCAGTTAATAGCTTAGTTAACGAAAACTACGTTATTCATTTTACTTTTGTTTGCTTTTTTGAGTAAGTGCGTTCATATCGTGCCACCTATTGTGTTACAATAACATATTTGTAACTAGCTGGAGGGAAGTTATGTAAATTCATGATTAATGAAAGGTTATCTTAGGACATGGAAAGTTGCTTCACTTATTATGTAATTGTAAGAAACGCCCATAAAAACTGCAAAACACAAAATGTGAAACTGCAAGTTTGCATGTATTTCCGCATTAACCCAAAAAATATTCATGTTACATTTGGTGAAGATCCATTAACAGGGCACGAAGTAGTGGTAAAAAACGCGAAAATGCCCATAAAAAACCACAAAATGCAAAAGGCAAAACTGAACATTTGTATGTATCCCTGCATAGACCTAATGAACAGTTTTGATGAAGATCCATTCACACCCTGCGAAGAATTAATAAACGTGATTCTTGGTTAGCTGAGCGCAAAAGAATAAACTTCACTAACAAAAACAACATAAATTAAAACTTAGAAAAAATCTACCAACGAAACTGGCCAATATAGTATTTGGTTGAAGAGTCTCTCTACTGACACAATTGTGTTTCCTATCGTAACCTAATGATGAAAATAAGCATACATCAAATTAGAAGGATCTGCAAATAGCCAATGAAACAATAAACATTTTCCTAAACAATTGAATATACTGAAAAAGAAGTAGTTTACACCCACTTTTTAACATCCTTATTCAGTAATGTTATAATACAGTTAAGCTTCAGGTTCATCAAGTTTAGTTCACTTATTTTAAAACTACCTCCAGACATTAGGGACTATTATCTTCAAAGAAAGATAGAAGTGAAGATGAACTATTTTTTTTTCCAGTATATAATGTAACGATCAATTACATCATTAATATCTGAGGTTGGATTTTATGCCATTTTGCTGTTATGATTCTGGTAGTAGTTCACGTCGACTGGTCAAATTAATTTTCTTAAGACGAATTATCATATCGTTTGTCAAAAGTTATAATGGACGAAAAACGAAATAGAAGTTAGATTATATAAAATATGGCAAAAAAAAACAATTCGTGGGATCTAATGATGAACCTTTTTGTCTTACCAGCAGTGTTATTACGAACCCTTAAATAACCTATAATACATATTCTCTGTCTACATGTGAACATCCCCACTTACAAGAGAATCCACTCGGAGCAACAAAACAATCCTAGTATGTCTGATGACAGGATATACCTGTGGCAGTAAGAGTTGAGAACTAGCATTCTGCTTCTACAGTTACGTTTTGTGTGATTTATACGTAAACTCACTCGTATTTCTTTGTAGCTACATTTATATTCGTGTATACTTGCGTGTTTATAAACATACACACATTCTAGGAAGATACGGTACTCGAGACATCAGTAAAGACACTACGATCAGAGTCATCAGAGAAAAGGATCTTTCTCTGTTCAAAACAATTAATACAAATACAACGGAATTTCAAACCAAATTACCTCCTTAATGAAACTGTTTTAAGGACGTTGTATATCAATAACATCACATTTGTATCTATATTACAATATTGATAGCTCGACTTTCGCTGTTAGAGCCGAGAAAATCTTCCGATATATAAAGTTAATCTAAAATTATGTGTTAAATAATGGTTTTTACCTTATTAGTCTGCTATAGGATGATTGTGTTTTCACTTAATGTGAGTTTTCCTTAGAAACGATAAATTATACACATTAGACTTGAGCTTTCATGTAACCAACAAATTGTTTATTTATATATCGTTAAAGACATAGGTTCAGTCTTAGCTAGTATCACATAAGCTGTACGTTTTTAAAGGTAAACACAGCATGCAATATTCTCTCTCTATATTCATTCTACGAACATATTACGGAAAACCGGAACTTTAAATAAATATATTGAAACTTATTAAGTTTCACATTCAGCGAAAATAAATTCAGTTTAGGGGTAACTGATCTATAAAGTACAGGACTCGAGCCACCAACTCTTCTAGCCTGAACATGCTTTAGCCAACCTAAGTTACCGCTTCTTGAACATCACAAATCACACTTTTCACTACACTGGTTGTTACAGTATGAAAATTAGAAGGACTATTAAACCCCACCAATCGGCTTTTGAAGTTCAGCATTGATTTACTGTCACTTTTTGTTTAGTAAACCGATTTTAAGTGGTTTCTGCTGTATATATTTTATTGGTGGAACACCATCCTCTGGAATTATAATTTTTCTGTAATAAAATTACTACGTGTAAGAAAAGCATATTTTTTCTGAAAAGGGCTTAACTTCAGATTCTCTTAAAAACATTTACTAGCTTATACACTCGTTTCTACAGTTTCATACCAGACTCCTTCAAACAAAACCTTGTTCTAAATATTTTCAACAGAGCATATAATATATGTTCTGACTACTTCTGTCTTCACTCAGAAATTTCAAAAATTCACAACATATTACAAACTAATGGTTATCCCCTAACTTCTTACACTTTATCACTCAAAACATTTTAACAAATAAAGTAGAACCTACCACAAAGTAACACACTGTCTCAAAATATCCATTAGTTCTTATCACTCCTTTCATTGGCAAACAAAGTTTTAAACTCAAATATCAAATTCAAAACATATTATCCACAAATTAAGTTATGTTTAGTATTTACGTCAACATTTAGAATTAAAAATATGTTTAAAACCATAGACGCTCTACCCATTCCTATGCGCTCGTGAGTCGTATATAAATACACTAGTGGTAATTGTAAAGCTACCTATATTGGTAAAACTACACGTCACCTACAAATACGTGCACACGAGCACGTGGGAATCTCTGCAAGAAGCGAATATAAACTAACTAATCCACCCGAGTTTTGTATCCTATTGCACAGTGAGAATAACAACCATCCCATACTTCTAGCAAACTTTAAAATTCTCGACTCTGGAACCACAAATTACGAACTACTTATTAAAGAAAGCCTCTTCATTTTCAATGAGCACCCAACACTAAATAATAACATTAACTCCTCTCTGTTGTCATTAACGTAATCAATTCTGGATTCTCTGTGTTTTTATTTGATATTTATTATTATTTTAAAGATACAGTGCTTATACTTATATTTAAGCCATTCTCAATAGTAGTTTCTCTTAACAATGTTGTTTATTAAACATGTGTATGTCGCACGTTTTACACTACATTCCATTATATTG
>NW_013667284.1:124218-141030 GCF_000517525.1 Limulus polyphemus | reverse complement strand
ACAACAGTGAGGAGTTTATGTTATTATTTAGTGTTGGTGATCATTGAAAATTGAGAGGCTTTCTTTAATAGAGCTCGTAATCTGTGGTTCTGGTGTCGAGAATTTTAAAGTTTTCTAGAATTATGGGGTGGTTGTTATTCTCAGTGTGCAATTGGATACAAGACTTGGGTGGATTACTTAGTTTACATCCGCTTCTTGCTGAAATTTCCATGTGCTTGTGTGCACGTATTTGTAGGTGATGTGTAGTTTTACCAATATAGATAGCTTTACAGCTACCACAAGTATATTTATATACAACCCACAAGCACATAGGAATAGGTAGTATCTTTGGTTTTAAACATATTCTAAATGTTGATGTAAATACTAAACTTAGCTTAATTTGTGAGTAATATGTTTGATTATTTTTCAAATTTAATATTTGAGTTTAAAACCTTTTTTGCCAATGAAAGGAATGATAAAACTAGAGAGAGAGTGACTTTTTGATATGTTCTATTTTATTTGTTAAACATTTTCATATGAGAGAGTGTAAGAAATTAAGAGGATAACCATTACTTTGTAATATGTTATGAATTTCTGAAATTTTTGAGTGAAAACAGAAGTAGTCAAAACAGATATTATATGTTCTGTTTAGAAGATTTAGAATAAGGTTATGTTTGAAGGAGTCTAGTATGAAACTGTCAAAACAAGTGTATAAGCCAGTAAATGTTTTCTTACAGTAAACAGATGTGGCAAAGAGATTGTTTATTTTGTTTATTTGAATGTCTAAAAAATCTAAGTTATTGTTTTCTTTGATCTCATATGTAAAGTTTACACATGGATGTTGTGACTTTAGGTATTCCAAACACTTCTTGATATGACCAGTGTTGCTAAAGAGTAGAAAAGTATCCTCAACGTATCTTCTATATAATACTGGTTTGTAATAAAAGGGGCAATTATCCAGCCATTGACATTCATAATAACATAGAAAAATAGTTACAAGGGTTGGACTTAAGGGTGTTCCCATCACCACTCTGTCTATCTGGTCATTAAGATGGCCATTAAAATGAAGTGATTGTCCTTGAGGACTAATTTAAGAAACTATTCAAATTTTTGTTGGTTAAAGTTAGAGTGCAGAGCACTTTTGGTAGGGAATAACTGTTTATTAATTATTTGAATTGTTTCCTCAAGTGGAATGTTAGAGAATAAAGAATGAATATCAAAGATGACCCTAATGAATAGGTCTGCATTAAGAAATTTAGATATCTCTTGAGCAAAAGAAAAAGAATTTTTAACAGTAAATTCTTTCTTAGTTAGTGAGCTTAATCCAGGTACAAGATATTTCATAAGTTTTAGGCATGGTAGCCAAGAGTAGATAGAATAGGTCTGAGGGGTAAACTATTTTTGTGTATTTTTGGTAAGCCTGTAGGATAAAGTTCTGGAAAAGTGGTGTCACAGATGAGTTAACAATTTTTAAGGTATCTTAAAGTACGTTGGAGCTTTTCCTCATGCTTGAGAGTAAGCTTAAGCCAATCATTATCAAGGGGTTTAAACTTTGTTCTGTCATTTAAAATGTCTTCCATTTTGGAGACATAGTCAGGTCTGTTTAAAATGACGACACCTGCACCTTTATCTGGTCAGATAACAACAACGTTTCGGTTACTGGCAACTTCTTTTCAGGCACAAAACTCAACCTGTGTAATAGAAGAAGGGTTTTTAAAGAGGTTGAAGTTATAGAAGAAGGACAATGCCACATTTTAAAATTTAGTTTTGAAATGGCATTCTATATTTGGTGTGTTATTTTTGTTAAAATTAGGAAAGGTTTTAAGAGTTTTGTAAATACATTCAAATGGAAAAAAGTAACTTGAAAAACTAAAATTGAAAATAATATTATCATGACTTATGTTGCTAGATTTTCTTGTTGGAATTAGTTTTCTAAGCTTGACATTCTGGTTGTGTTCAAGTCTGGTGATGTTTGTTGGTTCAGATTTTCAATCAGATTGGAGAGATGATAAAAGTCGATCCACAAAATGTTCTTTAGTTCAAGACTGGCTGCAGTATGTTGGTTAGTTAGCTGTTTCTTCTGTGATATTTAGTTTTGAAATTGTCTACCAATAACTTTCTTTGACAGTAACAATAAGCAGAAAAGCCTTGGAGATTTTGGTTAATTTCAACAAGAAGTGGATGTAAACTAAGTAATCCACACAAGTCTTGTATCCGATTGCTCCGTGAAAATAACAACCATCCCATACTTCTAGAAATCTTTAAAATTCTCAACTCCGAAACCACAGATTACAAACTTTATTAAAGAAAGCCTCTCCACTTTCAATGATCACCCAACACTAAATAATAACATAAACTCCTCCCTGTTGTCATTAATGTAATCAATTCTGGATTCTCAGTGTTTTTATTTAATATTTATTATTATTTTAAAGATACAGTGTTTATACTCATATTTAAGCCTTTCTGTGTAATAGTTTCTCTTAACAATGTTGTTTATTAAACATGTGTATGTCGCACGTTTTACACTACATTCCATTATATTGTTACCGTTTAAATCTCTTCTCGGCACGGCATGGCCAGGTGGTTAGACGCTCGACTCGCAATCTGTGGGTCACGGGTTCGAGTCTCCCTCACAACAAACATGCTCGCCCTTTCACCCGTGGGGGTGTTATAATGTGACGGTCAATCCCACTATTCGTTGGTAAAAGAGAAGCCCAAGAGTTGGCGGTGGGTGGTGATGACTAGCTGCCTTCACTCTAGTCTTACATTGCTAAATTAGGGATGGCTAGCGCAGATAGCCCTCGTGTGGCTTTGCGCGAAATCCATAACAAACAAAATCTGTTATTTCTAAACTTCATTGAATACGAAAACCGGCTCAATGCTAATGTTTTTTTTTTTTGTAGTTCGAATATTATGAACTAGACGATAGAATTTAAGGAAATTCCAAAACGTCCGTTTTATAGATGTTTTTTTTTCTTTGGTATTACCGTGTTTTTAGTATTTATTATAAAACTATTTATTGTTGTTATTTTCGTTTCTTATTGCCATGAAATATTCTTTATTAAAATGTCATTGTTTATACCCCGAATTATAATCATTAAGTTATGATACGGCTATTCTACCTATTGAGGTTCTAATAATATTAAACTATTCTTCCATATTTTCTGTCTTCAAACTTGTTGTAGTAATTGTTCAAAAGAAAACCGATAATACTCAAACATAAGTTTTAAAGATGGAACTACCAGTTTCAAACTACTTGCTAACAACCTTTTCTATTGCATTCAAAACATAATTCGAAATATAAAATGTAAATATCATAGTTTTTTCTTCCTCCTTCCTGAGCCGAAATAAAGAGATTTCTTGGTGACCCGACTCTTGAACACCCAATATAGAATTGACCATGTGAAATGCAAGGGGTTTTCACTGTAAAGGTCTGTCCTTTGGTTGCCATTTTCCATGTAAATGTGTAACAAAAAAAAGCCTCAAAATAAAAACTTTTGGGAATAAGAATTGGTCAAAGACTGTGGAGTCATATGCTAAACAAACATATTTTTGCTGTGGGCGTGACCAAAGGTAGAAGGGGCCGAGTAATAACCACCCTATAACATGCCTTTTGGTCCAATGTATTATTCTTCCAAAGACACAGAGCAGTTCCAGGACAAAAACTAAACAAACCTTTTTTATAAATATATGTAATTAAAACCTGCACTTCTAAAATTCCAAACTTATGAAATGAAATAATTTAGTTAACCAATAATGTATAATTAAACCTGCATTCTGTAATCAATGTGTGCCTATGCCTGAATTGGGCTTTCCAAATATTGAATAATTACAGAGGTTAAGCATGTTATATTAAATACAATTTTGGATCTCAACACGTCATTACAGTCCATGTCGACACAACTGGTCAAGCTCTATCTGAACAATCTGACTTGCTGATTTAAATATTCAAAATTATTTTAATATAACGTACAATCCCTTATATCTTATTATAAAAACATATATAGGAGGTTATGTTTAACAATATTAAAACTTTAGTGGAATAACCTTATCATTTAATGATTTTAATTCGGGGTATAAACCGTATAACCTCACTGGTGAAAAAATTACAGCTATAAGAATCATAATTAACTATTAACTATTTGTATTGCAACCGGATAAAGCTAATAGAATAGAATTTATGAATGAACAGAAATATAATTCTAAAATCAATATTATCGTAATTGACAGTACAAAGTTTTTATTTTATTGAATGTCATGAAGAGCTAAGCGAGGGATATCTGCACTAGCCTTCCCTAATTTTGAAGTGATAAACTAGATCCTAAGCAGCTATTCAACACAAACTCTGGGCTATTCTTGTCAGTGCGGACACTTCGAATTTCATTGTCATTCTTAGTTAAGTAACCACAGCCCCAAACACTACTCAACATACAATAGTTACTGATAAAGCTGGTTCAGTTCCTAAATTCACAGTATGTGTACCCACAAGATAAAAAATACAGCCCCTTAATTTTGTTGTCTACCCCACCTCAGCCCATTTACCGGAGTCTGACATAAGAAAAGCATTTACAGGTTTAACAGTTGGAGTTCAGATAATTGTGTCTCCTCAGTGGTACAGAGGACTGTCTTCGAACTTACAACGCTAGAAACCGAGTTACGATACCCGTGGTGGGCAGAGCACAGATAGCCCATTGTGTAGCCTTGTGCTTAATTAAAAACAAACAAAATGTTTATTACTACCTGTTATATCTATTATATGTTTAGTGTGGTTGTACGATATATGCTTGTTTGTACCGTCAGTGTTTCTACCTACTATACATAATATATGAAATTATAAAACACCTATTACACGAGCGCTTTCGAAAGGTGGACCTTTCTTCTTCAGGGGTAGACTGACACCATGAAAATACCTATTATACGATTAGTGTTGTTGTGAAATACGTGCTTCTAACAACCTTCTATATCGTGAGTGTAGTTGTACAATATGTGTTTCACGTATTGTACAACCACAATAACCGTACAGTATAAGCACACTAACCATATAATAGGTATAGTAGGTAGAAAGAAACACGTATTGTACAACCACACTCACGGTAAAGTAGGTAGAAACAAACACGTATTGTATAAGCACACTAACCATATAATAGGTATAGTAAGTAGAAACAAACACGCATTGTACAACCACATTCACGGTAAAGTAGGTAGAAACAAACACGTATTGTATAAGCACACTAACCATATTATAGGTATAGTAGGTAGAAACAAACACGTATTGTATAAGCACACTAACCATATTATAGGTATAGTAGGTAGAAACAAACACGTATTGTATAAGCACATTAACCATATAATAGGTATAGTAGGTAGAAACAAACACGTATTGTATAAGCACACTAACCATATTATAGGTATAGTAGGTAGAAACAAACACGTATTGTATAAGCACACTAACCATATTATAGGTATAGTAGGTAGAAACAAACACGTATTGTATAACCACACTAACCATATAATAGTAGGTAGAAACAAACACATGTTGTACAACTACACTGTGGGTAAAGTAGGTAAAAACAAACACATATTGTAAAATCATACTGACGGTATAGTAGGCAGAAACAAACACTTATTGTAAAATCATACTGACGGTATGGTAGGCAGAAACAAACACTTATTGTACAACCACACTCACGGTATAGTAGGTAGTAACAAACACGTATTCTACAACCACACAAAAATATAATAGGTGTAGTAGGTAGAAACAAACATGTATTGTAAAATCATACTGACGGTATAGGAGGTAGAAAGAAACATGTATTGTAGGACCACACTGGCGATATAGGAGGTAGAAACAAACATGTATTGTAGGACCACACTGGCGATATAGGAGATAGAAACAAACACATATTGCACAACTGCATTGACGGTATAGGAGGTTGTTAGAATGACGTACTGTAGAAAAACACTAACCATATAATAGGTATACCAGGCAGAAAAAGATACGTATTGTACAACCACACTACCCATATAATAGGTATAGCATGTAGTAACAAACAAGTATTGTACAACCACATTAAACATATAATAGGTAGAAACAAATACGTATTTTACAACCACACTAATCATATAATATGTATAGTAAGTAGTAAGAAACACGTATAAAACAACCACACTTACGGTATATTAGATTATAACAAGGACGTATTATACAACCACACTGACACTAAAGAAGATAAAAACAAATACATATTGTACAACCACATTGACGGTAGAGTAGGTAGTAGGAAACACATAATGCAGAACTGTACTTACGGTTTAGAAAGTTTTTAGAATGACGTATTGTAGAAAAAACCTAACCATATAATAGGTAGAAACAAACACATATTGTACAACTACACGCACGGTATAGAAGGTTGTTAGAAACACATATTTCATAACAACCCTAATTGTATAATAGGTAGAAAAAAACACGTATTGTAGAACCACACTAACCATATAACAGGTATAGTTGGTAGAAACTTTCCATATAGTAGGCTGTAAAAAACACGCATTGCACAACCACAATAACCATATAGTAGGCTGTAAAAACACGTATTGTACAACCACAATAACCATATAGTAGGCTGTAATTATTGTGGTTGTACAATACGTGTTTTTTACAGCCTAACAATAACCATATAGAACACGTATTGTACAACCAACCATATAGTAAGCTGTAAAAATTGTGGTTGTATAATACGCGTTTTTTTACAATCACCTATACCTTTATTGTGGTTGTAGATGTTTCTTTAACATGTATCGACACTTGATCATAAGTTCCGAAATATCTCCCTAGCTACTGGATATATGTTACATTACAAAGTGGAATAAGAAATATTACACTCTTTCTTTCGTTACTGACGTTAAGCATGGTATTCTTAAATAACGGGTCCTAAATTATTACACTGTTTTACAGTCAGTCAGAGACTAGGAAAAAGTCAAAACAGTTTATGTTGAAAATCCTTTCAAATGTATTCATAATAAGCAAACCTTGTCTAGAAACATCAAATACCATTACGACACAAGTACCGCTAACGTTTTATTATAAATTTTACAAAGTTGTGTTTTAGGTGAAAATATTGAATATTTTCATTTATTCTTTCACGTGTATAATCCTTATGATATAAAAGTAAGAAAATCGTTCGAATAGTTGACAAAGAAAACATTGTTTAGGGTAAAAATAATGTAACTCTGGAAGACGGAGTTATTGAAAGTGGAAGTTTTTTCCAGCGTACAAGTAGATATCAATAAAACGTGCACAGGAGAGGTTATAGATATACTTTCACTTTTATTTAGGACTAATATCGCTGCAGCGAAGTAAAAAGAAAAAAAAATCTAGAGAATGCTGAACGAGTGCGAATACGCACGTCGGTTCCGCCCGTTTCATTATATGAAGGCTCCATGGCATCTGCTTCCTTCATTTCAGTAAACTCAAAACATAGAGTTTATCTTCAATACAGACCAATGCTGAAAATAAAACAACGTTATGAACAACTCTAGACTTTATAACAGAAAATGATCGACATTGATCCATCTTTGTGATGGTGCCCTGACTTGTAACACCAGGTTTCAGTTTTCACGACAAATGTTCAGTTTATATTTCAGGAAAAAAAGCACAATTATCCGACTTAAGACACTAATATTTCGAATTTAAAATATGCACAAATATTATTCTTGATAATTATATATGTCACTGTCATTTGGAATGTTTGTAACAGTTGATTATCGTGGGAGAATCTAATTGCTGTTTCAATCGAATCTCTTACCAAGGTTTTAACCTATGTTCTTCTGCTTGTATGGACGTACAGTGAAAGGAATAAACACCAATACATTTTAATATGCACTACAGTACTGGGTTTAACATTCTAGATTATTAGTTCATAAAGCATGTGTTTTAATTGATGTAATTGTAGTTAATTATTCTGTCTGACCTGGCAGAAATTAGCTTGGTGTGTTTACACTTCATAACAGTAAATTCGTTATAAGGGATACATTGATAAAAATAAGTTAGTTGCTGATATCATAGGCTATCATTGAATTATTACCATTTAGTGAAGACCGTTAACCCTTATTACAATGCAGCACTTGACAATAATTAATCTGTTTATAACGTACAACTAACTTTAAACGATGGCGTATAAACAAAGCCAACTTTAACCAATAGTTTTAACATCTTAATATTTCCACTCCTTTGTCCATATACTAGTGTGAGAGACTACAATAATAATTGTCATTGTTTAGGCATCTGTCAAATCCTCTTTGACGATGGCATTATCTCTCAAATCCATAATTTACTTTCTCGACGATATATATACATTAGCTACATAACACAGGTTTATCCAAATTTTTATTGATGATTCACAAGTAATTTATAAACTTCATTTTTTGCTGATATCAAATGCACATTAGTTATCCAAAACATACCATATCCAAATTATATTAAAAACAAGTGGGGTCTTCAAAAATACGGAAAGGACTAAAGTCACAGATTGCCGAAGTTAATGTTGTACTTCTCTGTAGTGTCAACAGCCAACATAAATCTGCTATTTTCATAACGTCAAAACTCGTATGGTTTTCGAGCATTTAACTCCCACACTAGAGTTTGCGACGGTAAACTTGATTACCCAACATACACGCCTTGAATAACAAAATTGCATTATCTACATTACATGAGGTTCCCCGGTATGACAGCGATAAGTTTGTTGACGAACAACGCTAAAATCCAGAGTTCGATTCCCCGCGGTGGACACATCATATAACCCAATGTATCTGTAGCTTTGCTCTAAGAGAAACAAACAGAAGTTGCATGAGGTCAAATTTGATGAAGTATGATCCCCGTTTTTAGAATGTAATGTGATGAGACATCATAAAAAGACAAATTTCTTTGAAAAAACTCGTACAAAAAGTGGTTCAATCAACTTGATTACATTAATATTTTAAGTTTTAATCTGGTTGACCAAATGAACTCTAGGATTATAGAATGACGTGTGTATTTTAAACAGTTTTCTTACTATAAACCCGGATAATGAACTAATTGAAAGTCCTCTGTTTGATCTCTTATCAGTCTTGATGTTGCATCACATGTCGATCTATTACTGAAAATTCACTGGACTTATTATACAACAGAAAGGCTATGATCTTATATGTTAGTGACAAGTGAAAATTCACTCGTCTTATTATTACACAACAAAGACTGATTTTATATGTTGGAACGAGTGAAAATTCACTCCTTTTATTATTACACAATTAAAAAACTACTTTCACGCGATGATGACAAAATAGGAATTAGAAAATTTTGGAACTGTTTGTTCATTTAAGCACAAAGCTGCACAATGAGCTATTTGAGTTGTACGCATCGAAGGGATCGAACCCCAAAGTTTAGTGTTATAAGCCTCAAGCGTACCGTAGAAGAACTTTTGAAACTGAAAAGTTTTGTTTAGTAACCACTTAAACGATATTTCAAAATAGCAGTTAAAATAAAATAAGCTGAGGGATACAACGTTTCAAGCATTCGCTGTAAATTTTGTTTAAGTACCTGTTAAGAAAAGAAAATTAACAAGTTGGGAGAACCAAGCATTTCAAACAACCACCCTTGGACAGGATTATTTTCTTTATAGCTTTGAACTCTGTCTGCAATTTTTAAAATGCCGAAACGTTTTACTTTAGGTTTTTCTTATTTCCCTAATTTAGCAGTGAAAGACTAGAGGGTAGGCAGTTAGTCATCACCACCCACCGCCAACGCTTGGGCTACTCTTTTACCAACGAGTAGTGGGGTTGACCGCAACTTATAACGTCCCCACGACTGAAAGGGTAAGCATATTTGGTAGGATGTGATTCGAACCCGCGACCCGCAGATTGTGAGTCAAGCGCACTAACCATCTGGCCATGTCGGGCCAATATTTGTGTGTGTGTGTTTTCATAGCAAAGCTACATCGGGCTATCTGCTGTGGCCACCAAGGGAATCGAACCCCTGATTTTAGCGTTGTAAATCCGAAGACTTACCGCTGTCCCATCGAGGGACGTGATAAAGGGGAGTAGATGGAATACGAAAAACAATTCACAATGCTGGAGCTTTTATGATAGAGTGTGAAAGCAGAATTTAAAATATAACTCAAAGATAGCATTTCAAATAGAAACAAAAGAAGTGTTTGCAATACAAAATAAATTAATGAGCATTGCACGAGTTAGATAAAGTATATAACGGAGCAGCTTTATAACATGTGGTCCCACCTTTGGCTGTTAGAGCTGTTTTATTTTTTATAGTAAGGCATCTGTAAGTTCCGGAAAGATATGCTGAAGAATTAAGTTTCATTCCTCGAGGACTCAGTCTGATATACAGCATGACTCTCTTGTACACTCCTGATGATCTTCCAACTATTAGTGCTACATTTATCTGATAAGACTCGGGGTAATCTTTAAGTGATAATAACATTTAATATTATTCCTGTTACAAAGCCTAATAGTTGTGCAGGTGTTTCACTAAAACACTTGTTAATAGGGGTCTTACAATTGTTCTCTTTGTCAGTTAATTCGCACGTTTTTCCGACGTTGTTTGACAACTAACTTAGAATATAGTTTATATGTGTTTAATTAAATAATACATGTCATCTGTCTGTCTAAAAAGTCATTGAAATAGCAAACTAATTAGTCAGTTGAGAATGTAGACTATATAACACCTGAGGAAGAAAGGGCACATCTTTGAGTAGGTTTCTATTTGTTTCTATATATATATAGGATTGGACAAACAGAAACCTGAGAATCTACAACAAGTACATACAAATATGTTTATTAACTAAGCATACATAATCTAATTTAAATACATATGATACACTCCACGTATAAACTAAATACATTAAATATATATATATATAACGATTCTGAATATACAGTTTAGCAAGCGGCGTGAAACCGACAACTAATATGAAGTGGCTGTGGAACAGAATGTATTAGAACTATATTTTGACGTTATTTGGCGCTACTTACTTAGTATGATGCCATCGAAAAGTGGTCGCTTTGAAGAAAGGTATGTAATAACCCTTTCCAACAAAAAATCTTCATATAAATCTGACCATAAGTATGTGTTCAGATCGAGAATTTAGAAATTCCAAGATGGGAATATCCTTTTCACTCAAAGGCATGGGAAAATATGGGAGTATGGATCAACTTGGAACACCAAAACCATCCAGAAAAAGTCTTGCAAAAAGTCTGGTCAGCAAAGTGCGGCGATTTGTAACAAGTGAGAATCCACGAACACACAGGTCAGAGACAAAAGCTGTCCAAGTACCCTAGGCAACAGTGCCCAACATAATCAAGCAGAGCCTCCCATTCGAAAAGCAATACAACAGTACCCAACATAATCAAGCAGAGCCTCCCATAGGAAAAGCAATACAACAGTGCCCAACATAATGAAGCAGAGCCTCCCATTCGAAAAGCAATACAACAGTACCCAACATAATCAAGCAGAGCCTCCCATAGGAAAAGCAATACAACAGTACCCAACATAATCAAGCAGAGCCTCCCATTCGAAAAGCAATATTCTGCTTTACTTATATACAGAACCTCGTATGCCGAGTTAAGTTGAGCACTAGGTGACAATCCCAGAAATTGTGTTGACCCTTAATGTGAAGATTGGCTGTCTCGCGGAAGGTGCAAGTAATCATGTTCGTGACATTTATAATATAGCACTGGTCACTAGTCCCGCACTCTTCTGCTATACACGTTTCGTTGAAAGACGAAATTATAAGATTTTGATTCAATCTAGAACAGTACGTTTTCCCGTGTATTGATAGGTAATACGGTTGCATAATATCGACCTTTAAAAGGTAAAGGAAGTCATACAATGTTTGTAGATGGATCAGCGTGTATTGATAGGTAATACGGTTGCATAATATCGACCTTTAAAAGGTAAAGGAAGTCATACAATGTTTGTAGATGGATCAGCGTGTATTGATAGGTAATACGGTTGCCTTATATCGACATTTAAACGGTAAAGGACGTCGTACAATGTTTGCGACGGATCAGGTGAAATTGATGTCGTGTTTTTTCTTGTTTCCAAGTTTCTGTTCGGAAGATTTTATTTACATAACATAATGCTGTGGTATGACTTAAACTGAGGAACCGAAATAGTTGTGTGTATTACACCTGCATGCATTCGTGGTTATCACATGTTATACATGTATTATTACCTAACAACCGTACTCAATCCGATGGATATTATTACGCATGCATTATTATCCCAAACCGCAATTTTCTCTGAGACAACCTTCCACGAAGGCCGACAAAGTCGAACTTGAACTATGCATATCTTGACAAACTTTCTATAAACCTTCTACTCTACATTGGATGTCAGTTTCAAGATCGTGTTTGAATAAAAACCTATTGCAGCTGCATCAGCAGGTTTTACATGTGGTTGAATGGAACGGCAGGTTTTACAGGCATATGGTTGAATGGGACGGACTGATTCGATTCCAAGTTTTCAATCATCTTTCTCATGAAAACAGCTAGCTTTTGAACTTTTGTTTTCTAGGTCTCTGCCAAACTCAAATCTTTGTTCATTAGTTCAGTTATCGGTATCAGGAGGTACACCTAGTATTAGTGCAATAAGTTTCGGGTCGGAAGTTTATTTTTCATAGCAAATACCACCACTTTGTAGATGGATACTTTGCTCCGAATTGGCTTAGAGTGTGGTTTCGGAGTCTGTTATAAGTTTCCACTATCAGCATTAAGGAAGTTTTTGAAATGCTGTGTCCCTTGGCAATATCTTGTTTATCAATTTTGCTGTATGAATCTTCTTTCCCGGAAAGGGCTTTCAACAACCTTTTCATGGTGCCATTGCACTGTTGAATGGACGGGAATTCGCCTTTGAATCAAATATTTTGCGACTGAACATATCGCCCGTGGCGCCACGGCTCACACCTTTGACCATGTTCATCTGTATTACCATATATAAATCGTTCTTATAAAGTGAGATTAACCCTCTGTATAATTCCAAGCAAGCGACACATGTACCCTAGATAGTCAGTAATTAGTGACCAAGTCCTATTTTAATTAAACGATAATAATGATTTCATTAACACATGATAACATGCCAATCAACTGGACAGAAAGTAATGGTCTAGTCTGTTCCCGAAGTAACATCTATAGCCAGTAAGCACGAGGACCATAATAATATAAACTATGTTACATGCTAATATAGCAGAAACTATCTTGTTCACTATCCTTCAAAATAAGTTAGCCAAAAAAACTGCGTTTATGTCATGCGTTGGGTCAAAGAATATCGTCCTTAATGATAATACAAGCAAACGTTTGAGTGAAATAAACTGAAGACGAATAAAAAAACGTAATGTCACATACGACTCATCGAATGACTGAGAATCGCAACCAAACACTTCACTGTAGCACATGGCAATTAAAACCCTTCAAACCTCGACTTTTTTCAAATGTTCATTTCTTTATCGTACTCTTCTTCTACATTCTCCTATATCTTCGTGAACAACGCCAATATTTTTAGATGATTCTATTATATACATTACCAGTGCGATCAGAGCCCCCCCCCTCCAGTGACACAGCGGCACGTCTGCGGATTTACAACGCTAAAAACCGGGTTTTGATACCCGTGACGAACACAGCACAAATAGCCCATTGTGTAGCTTTGTGCTTAATTACAAACGACAGAAAGCGATCAGAGATAGATAAACACTGAACCTTTAGCGTTATAAACCCTCAGACTTACCACTGAGCCACCTTGGGGGAGGGGTTAGATAGATAGATAAAAATGTGGAAATGATGATCCAAAAAAAAAACGTTTTCAGAATCACAAATATTGACGATTTTTAATGTCCAGGGTGGTGCCACGTATCTCGCATTTATTAAATTGAGACACTCGGCTGTTTCACACATAAAATATCTCTAAATAGCTTTCAACTTTTTCTGTAATTAACACGACTGTGACATTTGTCATTCATGCATCCCTAGCGATAGAGAGTAGAGAGAGAAATAGTCTTAATATCAAGCGGGTAAACTCTCATTCAAACTATCAAATTAAAATATGCATATTCTATATTGAAGGTACGAATATACAATAGCCCCCAGTGGCACAGCTGTATATCTGCGGAATTACAACACAAGAAACCGGGTTTCGATACCCGTGGTGGGCAGAGCACTGATAGCTTAACCTTACACAAACAAACAAAAATATACAATAATGTTTAGGTCATATATAAGGAAGTGTCTCAGATTTAGCTGATGAAAACAGTGTTTCTTGCGCGATCAATATTCAAAAGAACATTGATTCATAAACACAGCTTATCGAAACACCAAAGCGCTTGGGGCTAGTAGTTGTGTGTTGACCGGCCACTACTAACACATAAACCTGCTTTTCAAAGATGTACCGTTGATTAAAGATGGTCATGTGTAGCAAAAATATTTTTTATTTAAATATTTTGTGTACGTAATCAAAGATTCGGTTGTTAAACTGAAAAATAAGATAAAGTTAACTACTTCTCGTGTTGCCAGCATCTCTGCATGCAATCTTGTTTAATAGCAGTAAAACAAAATATAATATTTTTACTAAGAACTATTTACAACCGCTGTCGTAAACTTAACAACTCTGTGCTATACTAGATAAATCGTTAACAATACATCCATTCGACTGTTTTTTGTTTTTTCTTAGTTTCACTCAACTTCGATAAATACGGTCTAAGAAAGATGCATTAGTCTTTATCTGTATATTGAAAAATAATTTGTAGATTTTTATTTTCTAACCTTATATATAAAACATAATCATGATCTATAAAAGTCGGTTTTAGGTATACTTTACTCAGCCGAACTTTAAGATAGTTTTATGTTTTGCTTTTTAGACAAATATACATCTATCCTTTAATGACCTTTATGAGCATAAAAAAAGACAATCTTAATGATACACTGTGAACAAACATAAAAATATAATAATCAGAATATGCATTATTATAGCATGGACAAAGTCATCCAATCATAAAATAATGTCAAACACCTTCACCCCCTAGTTCATTTTATGTAAATCAGGCATATAATTTGAAATACAAATTATTTGTTATTTAGCTTGTGCTATATACAGTGATCTCACCCAATATTCTGCCAGTTGTCACTTTCAATTACAACACAGGATATAAAGTGTTCTAAATTAGTCGTGAATCATGGCTAAGTCTAAAAAAATAAGACATTTGACTTTGATGTTTCACCTATCTGTATGAGACATCAACGAATGGAACTCATGACAGTATGATGCTGAGGATTGTTTCAAGGTCTCAAAATGTAATGTGGAACTGTTTCCACATCAGTGGTAAAGTTGCTTAGATACCTGAATAAATTAGACTGCCATCCACAACACAAACAGATAACCGTTAACTATTAATTCTTCTAGTTCGCCACAATCTTGGAGAGCTTATCCAATGCTGGAGCAGACGTTCGTAGCTGCACGTGGCCGTGTGTCAGTATACAGAGATTTATAAAGCAGATTTTACAAGTCAGGTGTCCAGTAAGATACATTTCGCTCATAACAAGACATAAAATAGTTTTCATACGATGGTAGTACGAATACTACCAGTAGATCAATGGCATGTAAAAATATTTTTATACATGAGTTACCTTTCATCATGCATTCAGATAACAGGCATAGATTCATAAATCCTACTTCAATTTTAATACAGGAACGTGACATACGTGGCAATGGTAGATTTATGGTGTAACCAGGAATAAGTTCTGGTGAACGACCAGGATCTATCTACATCATGCGGAATAATATCATTAATTCCACATTTTATAGGGACAACATCCTACGATCCTTTATACCACCATATGTTGATATAATTGGCCCTGACTTCAGGTTAATAGATATAATGGCCGAAATCGCTGTGATAAACTTATCAAATATGTGTGTGACGCTCTTAGGAGACTCGCCAAGAAATGCCAGGCTAATAATACTGTTAGTTTTAATCATACTCCATGTTGAATTACAATGTCATGAACTGTAAAGATGCAAATATACCCATGCCCGATATTAATTCACGAGCGTATGTCGAATGACCAATCTTTTGCGTTTCAGATCACATGACAGATCATCAGATGCATGATTTGCATAAACCTGAACTGATGGGTGCTAAATAAATTATTTATAACAGTGGTCTTGCTTTGTCTCAGCTAACATGTTTTAATTTACAAGCATCCTTTGATTATTTTGTGCAGTGTATAACTTCTGTCATCCGATCTTTTCCAACAAAATGTAATAATATCTAAAAAACATTTTGTGTTATCAAAAGTATAGTAATACTCCTTTTTAAGCCAGAGAAAACACTGTTTAGATACTTTTTATATAAAAAGAAACAAGATTAATGCCGGGGGTACAAACAGTAAATTACTTCAATGGTAAAGTTCAAAATCCGTCACGCATGCAAAGTTAAATATCTTTAGCTCTATATATTGTGCCCAAACACTATAAATACATTTATACTACGTTTTGACCTACAAAACACATAACAGATTTGAGTAAAGTGAATTTTATAGCTTTTGTTTTGTATTTTTTTAATCATATCTATGACAAGTTTGGCTGACTGGTAAGTGGTCGAATCCAATGCTTTGGGTTCCGTACTGAAACAAAAACGAGAGACATCTATGAGTCAAACACTTTGCTGAATTATTAGGTAGTCAAGAAATTAATGTAGCGTTTTGGAACACTTTCATTAACCACCCTCAAAAAAATGTACATCACGTATTATAGTTAAACGAACCTCCTATACGTCACGTTAGTGTAGCCTATATAAT
>NW_013667284.1:115585-123268 GCF_000517525.1 Limulus polyphemus | reverse complement strand
ATCAGGGCATTAACAACCTGATTGTAAGATGGAAAATCATCATCGATAAGAATGGAGAATATTTCATTTACTAAATGTTTTGATATATACGTTGTTCGGGTTTTTTCATATAAAAAGTGACATTAATTTCTTGATGATATAATATATTCCAAGTTTTAGAAAAATATCACCAAGAGGGTGACTTGTGTTCTTTCAGAACATGTATTAAATCCAAAGCCAAGAAGAGTCTGCTGAAATTCGATATGAAGTTATTGCAAAAAAAGATATTTCATATTCACCAATATGTCTGTTCTCGATTAACTCAAATCATAAAACTCAACATGGCATGAGGAGTCTAGAGCTTTTCTGAACACATAAATCGTGAGATTTGAAACATTCTTTTTTATTGTTAACTGTTAGTTGCTTTGCCATTTACTGATTATATAAAACATACAGTTTTGCCGGAACACCTAAACTACTAACAGTAATATACTTACAAAACGTGCGCTCAATAGAAGAAATGTCCTTTCTCTAACTTTTTCACAAGTTTTATATTTTTTAATTATGCATGTATATATGCATGTGCTCCCCACTAACTTGATTGTATTATTACTTTTACTGCAACTTTGGTACATCTTCTTATCAAGTTTGTAATATTAACAGTTGGAAAGCAATAATAATTGATTAGGACAGTGAGTTTCTCGACTAGACTGAGAAATGGAAGCCTTTGTGGTATTTATTACTACAGTTTATACACAGCTACGTTTTAAGCTACACGATATAATGTGATGCAGTAATGTGATGTCAGTTCTAATTGATGTTCCAGTTACTCTATACTGTTCTCGTCATCCGAATATAGATACTTACATAGATAGTTTGCTGTGGGAGCTTTCCAAAACAATCTTTCATACCAACTTCCTAAACATCAGTGATTTAAATACTTAATACAAATACTAATAATGACAACATTTTGGAATAGGGATATCACGTAGTTATACGCCATAATTTTATTCATGCTTCAAGCAACATATACAGGCAACTTTCACATGCGTTTGTCAGAAACTTTCAACATTTTGTGTGACCTGATACAAACTAAACATAACTTTTTATCATAAGCACGTGTCTTAATCCTACCTTAAAAATCCTCTATTTTCTCCAGCTATGACGGTTGTCTTTAAATTCCATACTAAACAGCGTGGAAAAGAAACTGTTTAATCGCTCTGACTCATTGCTTGACGGGATATTGAACTAGTGTGCAGTTAAAGCAACCTCCTAATCCACCTTTACGACGAAACTGGTTCGCGATGTCCAGAAGAAACTCTTATCGACAGGAAAAGTCTCTAACGCCCTCTATGCAAAAGTTATGTTAGAAGTCTGAATCAATACTGCTACAACAATCTGCAGAATGAATACAATGCCATCTAGTGACATGTCTGACATTCACACAAAAATATACTAAAAAATACGTAACAAAACTCTGCAGTAATAGGTCGAAACGATTTCTATAAATTATCGCAGTTATATGTACACTATCCTCAATGAAGAAAAAAATAATGTTAGTATCTTCTGTAAATTTCCATAATCATGGCATAACAATAAGTCACAACAAGATTTTAGAATTTCAATGTAAAGGTTTACTCAAATAAGAAAATAATGTACGATAAAAATCGTAAAATACGTGTAGTCAACCCTCCGTCCAAACTAACTTTATTCGAAAGGTCGTTCCAACAGAAACACACTCCACATTTTGGGGTCGTGAGTAGGCTGTAAATGTAACAGTAAAATTACTCTATTTGTTTAGGCAAGAATATCTTAGGAATTCGCGGTGGAAGTTGTTGAAGTATCTGCTTTCCACATGATCCGTCAGCGTTAAATTAAGGACAGACACATTTACACACGTAGCTTTGTGCGAAATTCTGAAACAACCAAAGATATTCTTCTTTCCATTACACGGATTTCAACCATTTCTTTATACTTTAGAATCTTAAAAGATCCTGAAATGTTCAGCGTAAAAATTGAGCATTTTTGCTTGAATTAAAAAAATTAACGCGCGATATCGTAAGAACAACACTGATAGCGATATTTTATCATGTAATGGAAACACACATACATATATTTTGTGTGTTTTTGGAAATATAAATAATCCAATCGAAATATTAATTTAATTAAATAATATCATTTTCTAAACAGCATGCACACAACAACCAGAATTCTATATTTTTCATAGCTCCATAATAGTCTGAGTAATAAGTCTGTCATTGTCAGTATGACTTGGTAGCGAAACCAGACTGATCTGAGTAATAAGTCTGACATTGTAAGCATGACCTGCGTAACGAATTTGTTATTATATATTTATTTTAAAAACAACGTTTGTTTATATTAAGTTTATATTTAGAAACATACATAGTTTATAGTGTTAAATGTGTATTGCGAAACTCCCGCCTATTCTCCAAAGTTGTAGAAGATTTTCGAGAATAAGAATCAATGTGTGTATGTAAACGCTTAAATCAGTATTGTTACGAAAAACTGAAATTTCTAGAACGCCTCCATACGACTATAAATATAACCAACGCGATGCGCCAAAAGGACAGTATCTATTATTAGTTTGCTATAGTCAGTGTGCTACAAACTTTGGAAGTTATAACACTTATCAATCGGAAAACTTCAAATATTTGACTGGGAAAATTTACAAAGTTCGAACATGATAAACCATTTAACTTCAGTGGATTCACATCGGACATTAAAACTTTTACGAAAACTTTACCTAACGTCATCGGTGAAAACTCAATATCTAGTAGGCGTATGAACAGTGAAGACTACAGGGCTAGCTAGCTTCCCGTTAAGCGAATCGTACCTGTATTAACTCGTACTTAACTCGCTCATCCTGAAATCTCGATAAGATATCAAAGAAGTTCCAGACTAGAAAGAAAACTTTATATTGTTTGTAAGTTTGTGAAACTTTTGTATGTATATCATTGTTTGTAATAACTGTTATTGTAAATTGTATTGTTGTGTATATATTAAAACATATTTGTGTTTAAAAAAGAAAATTGTATGTATCAATCTTGTTGGCAAATATCATAAACTGACTATATATCGGCTTTTACTAAACTATTAAATTTAAAGTATCATTTAGCTCGGTTTCAGACCAATCGAAACTGTAATAGGTAACACCTGGTAACGAAATCAGAATGAAAAGTAGTAAATCTTCATTGTTTCTACACGTAAATCAGTCGTAATACAATATTTTCTGGAGTACAAGAAGCGATTTAGCCGAGTTATATACTCGTTGTAGCTTCATCGTGCATGTGAAATGTTTAATTATCCCTTAGCTTCCCACTATTTGTTGGCTATCATTAAGACAATACACTCTCTTATCTGTGAAGCTCTCGATTGAAATAACATTTAATGTTTGCTGCAAAAATATTTATTAAAATTGTAAAAGGGAAGTATTCTTTTAGTTATCGCTATTGGTTTTACAAACGAACTGAGAAATATAAAATATATTAAAACGGGCAAATTAAACAATTTGAATAAATTTACGTTTAGGTAATATGAGGATATCTGTTAGACATAAGTACGTTCTCTGTAATTATGAACCCTTAACTGTGGAAGAGAATAAGATATTGTATTTGCAAGTGAATCATTACAGGCTTCCAATAAGTATTAATGCTCATACTAAACCACATAAACATTGTAATTTCTAGCAGTATTGGTTCTCATTGGCCCAACTAGGCTAATGAAAAAGGCTACTCAGCAGAGGTATAAATGTCTGGATAGTTTTAATTTATAAACCTACCTCTTCCAGGAAGAGGGTTATTTAGGTTAAATATTTAATAAAATCGGGAAAAACGTTTAGTATTTATGCCTTAATTATGAAATATTTTAAGTATTCAGAATGTAACACTCAGGGCACTTAAAATCTTATTATTCTTTATCCTGTTAGTTACTTGGGACACCCCTCGGTGCACTCCATCTCCACACTTATAGAACAGGGAAGTAAATCTTTAGGAATTTTACATACAAATGAAAATACGATCTTATCTGATCTCTGTTCATTGCGGGAAATCGAAATCCGGATTTTAGCGTTGTAAGTTCGTAAACCTACCGCTAACCTACAAGTGGATAATAAGATCCTATCTGATCTCTGTTCATTGAGGGAGATCGAAATCCGGATTTTAGCGTTGTAAGTTCGTAAACCTACCGCTAACCTACAAGTGGATAATAAGATCCTATCTGATCTCTGTTCGTTGAGGGAGATCGAAATCCGGATTTTAACGTTGTAAGTTCGTAAACCTACCGCTAACCTACAAGTGGATAATATATACAAAAAAAAAACACTTCTCACTTTACTATTACTTCTACGGTTTATTAAATTCCTGAAAGCTACAATATTGTTGTAAAAAGTAATTCCAACTGATCGTAAGGAGAATAACTGAATTGTTTTGACAGCATTCATTGACATCAATCTAATAGCGTGAAAAAAGAAGATTAAGTTATTTTTTATTATTCTAAGAGAATGTATATATAGTTAGGAGATTAATTAAACACAGCGTTCTGGCAAACATTTGTAAATTTATTACCTTATCAGATAGTGTTAGCAACCGTGTACATTGCATGTAAAGACCTGGACCGTGTACATGGCATGTAAAGACCTGGTCCGTGTACATGGCATGTAAAGACCTGGTCCGTGTACATAGCATGTAAAGACCTGGTCCGTGTACATTGCATGTAAAGACCTGGACCGTGTACATGGCATGTAAAGACCTGGTCCGTATACATTGCATGTAAAGACCTGGACCGTGTTCATGGCATGTAAAGACCTAGTCCGTGTACATGGCATATAAAGACCTGGACCGTGTACATTGCATGTAAAAACCTGGACCGTGTACATTGCATGTAAAGACCTGGACCGTGTACATGGCATGTAAAAACCTGGTCCGTGTACATTGCATGTAAAGACCTGGACCGTGTTCATGGCATGTAAAGATCTTGGTTATTTTTTCGTTTAAAACTAAAGATGCACAACACCGTGATATAAAGAAAATTAGTAATTTTTAAAAAATTCATGCAACCTATAATTTGAAACTTGCGACTCGTAGCCGTTATTACGATTGTAAATATGAGTCGTCTTACGTGAACTACAAAAAGCGTTGTGATAGCGTAATTTACTTCGTAGTCCATTCCTGAGTCAAATCAATAAAAACATTTTTCAAAATCTTCTATCGTCCATCCATTATTGATCATTTTGATTAAGCCGATTTTGACAAATGATAAATACATTTGTGTCTCACTGTAACAGGGAACTACAAATAAACTTCAAATATTTTGTGACATTTTAATACATTGTATATCTTTAAAGACTAAAACACGATCTCACATTTTTAATGTCTTGTTAATGTACTTTTAGTCTGTGGCTTTTAATATCGAATGTTGAATAAACTAACATTGTCTTTCATTATCTGTACTTGAATATAACACTGCAGTCCTTCGAGCATATAGCATTAACACCACACTTCCAACTAAGGTATTCACGTAAATAATTAATAAATAACTTATTGCAGAGGAAATACTCATGGAAGAAACGTGTGTACAAAAAACCTGTGGCTATATGGCCTGCTAAAAATACGATGTATTTGAAGAACGGGAAACACAGTTCTGATTTTCTTGTGTGCTGAAACTTTCTTTCGTATAACACAGGACTAAACAAATTTACAGAAAATGATTTTATGAAAAAGAATGTATTCGGCCCATGTTGTTATTATAAAAACTCATAACTTTTACTGTTTAACATGTACTAAACGTCTCACTCTCTAACACGTCGAAATGAATGTAATATAGAAATTTAATATTTTTTCGTACTGTTTGTTTCAAAATTTTCGAGAAATGCTACTAAAAGGGCTACGTGAACACAACCGTCCCTAATTTTGACATGATAGACCCGAGGAAAGAAGCTAGTAAACAGCACGCACAGCCAGTTCTTGAGCTACTTTTGTCTGACCAAGTTCAATCTTCCTCTACAGAGTTCAAAGTTCGGAGCGTATTTTTGCAGTAATGGGTCGCGAACTTCACAATCCGGAAATTAACCAATGAGCCACTCCTAACCCAATGTTTCCAAACTTTATATGTAATGTTTTTTTGTTGTTGTGTTTTGAGTAACTGAACTAAATTTTCTTTCCTTCCTCTCAAATTGCCCCCCAGTGGCACAGCGGTATGTCTGCGGAGTTACGACGCTAGAATCGGGTTTCGATACCCGTGGTGGGCAGAGCACAGATAGATCATTGTGTAGCCTTGTGCTTAATTATAAACAAACAAATCCTCTCAAATTATAAAAAAATCAATGTAAGCTTTTAAATTCATAAAGCTAATGGCAAGTTCTTATGTTTCAAAACTGTTCTAAAAATCTGCTATAATATATATTATTTATACGTGAGACATTTAGTATATTTCTTTCTGATTGAAAACTGTTCTCAGAACCTTATAGAGACATTGAACAAAATATGCAAAATCATTTGATTTTTGGCATACCAAAGATTTGAGGATTTTTTAATTTTTTCAACATTTTCTTGTTTTCAACTTTTTCAAACTTAGATTATGTTGGTAAGAATATTATTTTATTCTGAATACAAAATATCTTTATAAGTTTTGTTGTGCATTTTCCGCTGTACATTATTTCTGGACCAATAAATAAAGAAGAACATCGTTTTAATTTAAAGAGGTTTTCTTACAGAACAGCTCAATCTTTTTTTTTCTTTTGGATAATGTAACAACATAAAAATAGATTTATATGTTCAATCTCAATTTATACTCAAAGTACTAACGTACTGTTTATACATTACTGAAAATACCTTATTTTACGTGTTTTGAATGACCCCTTTTAATAATTCATCTAAAAAAGGAAAGCCCTTGTTTTGTCAACGTCATCACATCCCCCTTTCATCATTTTTAAATACTACAACAGCAGCCTTTGCGTTCTGTCTACCGAAGGGAATCGAACTACGGATTCTAAGGCTGTAAGTTCCTAAACTTACCACTGACCCACCGAGGAAATTACATTCAGCTTACAAAGGTTATCATTACTTTACAAATTGCAATTTCTAGAAAATCTATAAACAGGATGACATTAAATGAGACCAGCTATAGCTTTGACAAAATGTTTTTAACGATAATTTTTAATTTATAATTCAATGCTTTAGTAGAACAAGTCGAAAAGTGCGTGCTAAATTTAAGCCTTCAGCATTATGACCTTCTATATGTATAGTTAGTTACATGAAATACAAAACCTCCTTTTCACCTTTTCTTGTGTTGAAGTGTTAAAAGTTCATACTGTTTTAAATGCTTGTATTTACTAAAATTAGTTTTGAGTTTACTGAGGAAATATGTAACGTATACATTTTAATCATAGTATTTTTAAACCTGCTAATGTTACATAATACAAACAGTTGTAGTTAAGTTCTTATTTATATATATAAATACAGGAGTTGTAGTTAAGTTCTTACATATATAAATATAAACAGTTGTAGTTAAGTTCTTACATATATATAGATATAAACAGTTGAAGTTAAGTTCTTACATATATAAATATAAACAGTTGTAGTTAAGTTCTTACATATATATAGATATAAACAGTTGAAGTTAAGTTCTTACATATATAAATATAAACAGTTGTAGTTAAGTTCTTATTTATATATATAAATATAAACA
>NW_013667284.1:111886-114732 GCF_000517525.1 Limulus polyphemus | reverse complement strand
ACATATATAGATACAAACAGTTTGTAGTTACGTTCTTAAATATATATAGATACAAACAGTTGTAGTTAAGTTCTTACATATATAAATACAGTAGTTATAGTTAAGTTCTTACATATATAAATACAGTAGTTGTAGTTAAGTTCTTACATATATAAATACAAACAGTTGTAGTTAAGTTCTTACATATATAAATACAGTAGTTATAGTTAAGTTCTTACATATATAAATACAAGCAGTTCTAGCTAAGTTCTTACATATATAGATACAAACAGTTGTAGTTAAGTTCTTACATATATAGATACAAACAGTTGTAGTTAAGTTCTTACATATGTAAATACAAACAGTTGTAGTTAAGTTCTTACATATAAAGATACAAACAGTTGTAGTTAAGTTCTTACATATATAGATACAAACAGTTGTAGTTAAGTTCTTACATAGATAAATACAGTAGTTGTAGTTAAGTTCTTACATATATAAATGTAAACAGTTGTAGTTAAGTTCTTACATATATAAATACAAACCGTTGTAGTTACGTTCTTACATGTATAGATACAAACAGTTGTAGTTAAGTTCTTACATATATAAATACAGTAGTTGTAGTTAAGTTCTTACATATATAAATACAAACCGTTGTAGTTACGTTCTTACATGTATAGATACAAACAGTTGTAGTTAAGTTCTTACATATATAAATACAAACCGTTGTAGTTACGTTCTTACATGTATAGATACAAACAGTTGTAGTTAAGTTCTTACATATATAAATGCAGTAGTTGTAGTTACGTTCTTACATATATAGATACAAACAGTTGTAGTTACGTTCTTACATATATAAATACAAACAGTTGTAGTTACGTTCTTACATATATAAATACAAACAGTTGTAGTTAAGTTCTTACATGTATAGATACAAGGATGAACTTCTATGCAACAAAGTTGTTGTTATTCCATACATGACAATAGGTTTTGTAGTATCGGCATTTCTTTACGTTTAGAATTCGACTGCAACTTCATGAGGACATGTGACCTATACGGGCTTAGTTGTACAGCTTATAGAGAATAACTACATAATCAGTTCATTCTATGTATTTATTACTAAATAATATTTTACTTGTAATTAAAAACATATATTTTGATCTTTTATTTTATCAAACGCATGTAAGACAAAAAGAATACTTTAGATTAAAACTGAGTCAACATAAATTACGTTAAAAATAAAAATAGAGTTCCATCGAAACTTCTGAGCATTCACGTAAATATATCACGTAAGCATTTCGCTTATTAAAATAACTCTATTTATTCTTTTCCTTTTTATATTACTAAAAAGACGTTTATTTATTAAACGTTTTTGCTTAAAATTTGACTGTAGTTTTAATTGTTGATTTTTTATTTAATAAGCAATCTCTGACTCAACAGAAGAAGAAATAGTAGGGCACTTTGAAGAAACCACATCCGGTATTTATTTTTTAAAAATCTACAGAAATAGGCATTAGTTTATGAGGAATCCATAGATGTACGCCGATTTATAACTGTCAGTAGAGTTGGGTGATTTTTTACCCTATTTCACACAATGATCACGTCATTGTTGTAGTACATTATCTAAGAAACACACCATTCCCAAACATTTTGGAAAACCTGTGAGAAACTGCTGTGACAACAAGCCTGAATCTCTGAGTGTTTGTTCTTGTCGAGATGGAAACGAGGTCGAATTGAAAGCTAACCTGCAATTATAAAGTAGTAAGATGTCCGAAGTGTCACAAATGTAACAGTGTGAATACGATCACGATGACACACCGATTGTTCAAAAAGTTAGCCGTAGCTTCGTAACAGGAACAGTAAACTATGGATATATTCGACAACTTGCCCTCAAATGGGGAAGAGAGCGAAAACAGTTCTGCATGGTGCGAATGTCGAAGATACGAGGTAGAACATTTCAAGATCAGGTACGGAACGGAGAATATAAAGACTTTTCTGGGTGAAGTGCAATAACATTACAAAGATATGAGGAGTACTCAAATAATAGCGAAACAGCATAACCATGGCGTACGGGTGGCCACTTTGGTAGGTTAGAAATACCTTGATGATTGAAGAAAACAGTACGACAAAATGATCCCTAAATTATGCCATGTATCTCACTCTTCTGCAGCTGGATCAGAGAGTGCTTGTTAATATATATATATATATATATATACTTTTTTTCTCTCTCTTTCTAATTGTATGTTAATAGATTTCAACTCAATTGTTATCACAGAGTGGCTAAAGAACATATTTTACTTTGAGAAAATGCAACTATTAATGATTACTTTACAATTTTGATTATATATGTACATATATATATCTACATACATACATATATGACAGACTTATAATGCATAAAATAAATATAAGCCCTTCAATTCTGAGTGAAAGTAAACAAAGGTGAGATTTTGTCAAATTATATTCATTCAGTGGTTTAAAACAAAATATTTTAGCTTACATATATATATATATATAAGTTGAATATAAAGAGATTGAATATTGTACTTCTTTCAATCTGTAAACAAAGTTTTACTTACAGAATGAATAACTCAATCTAAAATTACGATAAAATTACGCCTCAACTTTGGAAATTATTTCTTAGCGTTATTAATACTCCTTAACTTTTTCTTAATATTTAATAACCTATTTAAATTACAAAGTTCCTCTGTTTTGTCCTCACGGGTTTCATAATACTAGATTTATTTTATTGTCTCATGAACTGTATAATACTAGATATCTTTTATTTTTACTTCTATATTAAACTAAAAAGTCTCTCTGTTTTAAAAATAAAAACAAAATCAAAGTAAAATGCACAATAAAATTTTATT
>NW_013667284.1:105161-111673 GCF_000517525.1 Limulus polyphemus | reverse complement strand
GATTTATATATCTATATATATTTTACTTTCAATTACAGAGTACCTCTGTTTTGTCTTCGCGGGTTTCATAATACTAGATTTATTTTATTGTTACTTCTTTTTTCAAATTAGAGTCCCTTTGTTCGATCCTCATGATTTATATATCTATATATATTTTACTTTCAATTACAGAGTACCTCTGTTTTGTCCTCACGGGTTTCATAATACTAGATTTATTTTATTGTTACTTCTTTTTTCAAATTAGAGTCCCTTTGTTCGATCCTCATGATTTATATATCTATATATATTTTACTTTCAATTACAGAGTACCTCTGTTTTGTCCTCACGGGTTTCATAATACTAGATTTATTTTATTTTCTCATGAACTGTATAATACTAGATATCTTTTATTTTTACTTCTATATTAAACTAAAAAGTCTCTCTGTTTTAAAAATAAAAACAAAATCAAAGTAAAATGCACAATAAAATTTTATTTGGCCATCAGCTAAAATTAAAAGACTATAGGTTTAGGTAGCTTTACGTTACCATCATCAGGAGTAAAACCTACGTGACATGCGGGTAGTTTTAAACAGAAAAGGTTTAACTCTTTGTAATCTATGAGGGCGATATATCTTTCCAAAACTGTAATCTCTAGTTAACAAATAATTACAGCACACATTTCTATTGATTCTTTAATATTCAGTTCACTTTTAGTATTAGGTTCATTTAAAATTATTATTTCATGCCATTGTATTGAATGACTTGTTTCTACAATGTGCTCAGCAAGGGGAGGAATCAGCATTTTTTGTTACGTACATAACTTTATGTTTATTAAGACGATATTTGAAGTTACGTTTAGTTTGACCAATATATTTTTTGTTGCATTAACACCTAATTTGATATATATATATATATACCCTTTTCTTTTTAATTTTTTTATCTTTAGTGCTAAGAGGTATTGTTCAAATTTTGCTAAATGGCTTAAAAATAGGAATCAAATTATGTTTTCTGAATACACTGGCGATTTGGCTAGTTATACGTTGTATATATGGTATTATAACTGTACTAATAATTTTATTATCATAGACACTGTTTAATCTAGTACATTGCTTGATAAAAATTGAATTGTATTTTCTTTGTAATATTCGTTCAATTATACCAACATTATAAACTTTATCATTAGCAATTATTTTTATATAATTCGATTCGTTTTTCAGATTGGTCGAATCAGAACAAATTTTAAGTACTCTGTTCATATAAATATGAACAGCTGCTAGTTTTTGAGAAGATGGGTGACATGATCTTTGATGTGGTGGCATAGAGACTGAATATAGTTTCCGATAAACAGTTGTGGAAATAGTTCCGTTATTATTTCTTTTAACGTCTACAAATAAAAAAAGTAAAAAATTATCTTGTTTACTCTCATATGTGAAGGATTAACATTGTTTAGATAATCAGCATATGTTTTTAACTCAGTAACTATATGCGGTCAAACCAAGAAATGTGTCATCAACAAATCTAATCCAACAATCAGGTTTTATAAAAGCATTATCAAGAGCAATACGTTCGAAACTATCCAAACAATAGTCACATAGGAGTGGAGAAATAGTGGAACCCATGGATACTCCAATATTCTGCTCATAATACTTTCCATTAATATTGAAAAAAATAATTTTAACACACACTCTAGTTGAATTAATAGTGTCAACAATTTTGATTAGAAAAAATGGAAGCTTGACTATTCTGTCATGAAAACAATTAATAGCATCTTCCATCGTGACATTAGTAAATAACGAAATTACATCAAATTATACCAACTTATCAGAAGGATTAATTTTAATGTTTTTTTATTTTCTCAACAAATTCAGCAGAAGTTTAATAATAAAATTTTGTTATTGTTCAAATACGAAAATCGTTGAGCAATATGCTTTGAAATATACTGAAACGAGTTGCCTATACTGTATATAATAGGTTTAAAACTATTGTTTAACTTATGAATCTTAGGTAAAGCGTCAAATTGGAAGGAATCAGGCTTTTTTTATTCAGGTGACAATATATTTTTAATCAAGTTATGAATATTTTGTTGTTGCATCATACGAACCATCATTTAACAACTGATCTACATCAGAAATGTAGCCCCCCAGTAGCACAGCGGTATGTTTGTGGACTTACAACGCTAGAAACCGGGTTTCGATACCCGTGGTTGGTAGAGCACAGATAGCCCATTGTGTAGCTTTGTGCTTAATAAAAACAAACAAACAAATCAGAAATGTAATCACATTTGCTCAACACCACTACACACCCTCCTTTATCAGCTTGTGAAATAACAATATTATTGTTATTCTTTAAGGACTGTAAAGCTATTTTTTTCTTCCTTCATCAAATTACTATTCATTTTAATATTTCGTTTCTACATTATATCTTGGCATCAATATCTAATAATAGTTTTAATTTTACTACTTTTGATTTGTTCAACGTTCGATTCAATACTAGTTACCATTTCTGTAATGGGTAGAATTTCTGGAGTTACAGCAAATGTTAAGCTCTTACTCAATACATTAACTTGCATTTTTGTAAGGTTGACATCAGAATTATTACTAAAATTTAAACTTAATATCCAATCGCTTACTATGTTGTTCATTTTCTTTATTCAATTCTGTTCCAACAGTAATTCTCATACCAAAGACTGCTGAAATCTTCATCAAATTCAGGATCTTGTATAACATATGACTCTTATATACAGTGGCTTTCAGTTAGAATATTCACTTCTTTTCTCTTGTATCTTTATCTTTAGTATTTTTAATTTAGTTTTTTTCCATAAGATAAGTTGTAAGTCTTCCTTTTTGGTTGCACGTGATATTAATAAACTTTGGTATTACCGCATTGTTTCGGTACGTAACAAAATCTTACTTGTAATTTACTCTGCCGTCGGCCAAATAAAATTTTGTTGTGTATTTTAAATGTTGATTTAGTTTATATTTTGTAAATTTATTGCACAAGTTGCTGTAATTAAATCGGCCCTCTGTTTTGTTCTGATGAGTTGTATAATACTAGATATTATTTTTATTATGTCAAAGCATCTACTCAAAGGTTCAATTCCCATTATTTAAACTATAAAAAAGCAAGTGAGCAACTATAAATATACATACATTGAGAAAGGTATGTATAACTAAACGTAAACACGAAATATACAAAGAAAGATTTCTATCTATGTGGCTACGGTTTGTGGAGGAATTTATTGAAAATGGGATACTCACCTTTAGAAGAAAGCGGACTTAACAGCCAAATCTGTGAAAAGAAACATTTCCAGTCTCCTAGAATAGTCTAAAACATGTTGAAAGAAATACCAAAGGAAAGAAAATTGGAGGACGCACACGACAGCACTTGGATTTTCAATACAACAGAATACGAAGAGCACCAAGACTTCTAACACAGACGCTTGGAGAAAAATACCAAACATCCAACGAACAAAAAAGTCGACAAAGTTTGTCATGGTTATCTATATCAGAGTGGTATGAAAAGGAGAAGTAAGGGTTTTAAAAAGGGCAACAGCTACACCAGGGTTTATACAACTATTTACGTGATATCACAGTTTACAAAAGAACAATTTTAAAACTTATAATACCGTAAAGAAAATATAATATAACATAAACAAATAAATTAGTTTAATAAATTACAAATAAAAATCTAACTCTTCATTTATCCTGGCCTCCCAGTGGCCCAACGCTAAAACCCGAGATTCGATATCCGTGGTGGCTGGAGCAAAGATAGCCCATCAGGTAGCTTTGTGCTTCACAATAAACAAACAAAGTCATTCATCCGGTCAAACATACGTATAAGTAAATACAACGAGTTTCGGCATCAGAGCCGGTTTTATTTTCAAAGAAAGCAACTATATGAAACAACATGAATTTTTAGCAAGTCAACATAGGAAACCATATATATTTGTTTTACCTGTATGTGTAAGATCATAATATCGAAGGGATGCAATTTCTTGCTTGTTCTTTTAACGCATGTTGATTTTAATTTTTTTTTTAAAAAGATTGTTTTTCAATATATTAAGTTAAATCATTTATGCATCAGATTGCCTATAAGACCATGAATTTGTTGATCTCTCTAATCTTATATATATTGCGAACCGTGGTGTCTATCCGAGCGTTCGTCTGTGTCCCGTTTGAAATGTTACGCACGCAGGCAAAGCTCAACATTTTATTTCACAAGAAGAACATTCTACACTGAATTGTTATGAATTAATCACACTATTATTCACCTTTCAAAATGTGACGTAACTTAAAGAATAAAAATGTAGATTTACCGTATGTTATTGTTGAGCGGCTTTTAGCTCAGAGTGCAACACAATTAACCTTTTAAAGTCCATGAAATAATTTCTATTGCTACATTAACTTAAACTTTTACCGTCATTCGGGACAGATACTTCTGCTACATGAACTTAAACTTTTCCCGCCCCCGAAGACGGGTATTTTGTTTGTAACATATGAGTATCATCATATATAGTACTGTAATCTTTCTAAGATGTGAGAAACATGAAGAAGACTGAGTATTCAGTTATTTCTATGCCAGTTTTTAAAAACTTGTAAATATTAAAGAAAGTTGGGGATTATGGAATAGTTATTTACTAACGAAAAAACAGCAAAATGTAACAACATAGAACAGCTAACTTGTAAAATTTCATAAAGCCCTTTTTGATGATAGTGTGCAAATTGCACACTAGTATATGACAGAAGCACTCTTCGTTTAGTCTGATAAAGTGAGTTATTTCACAATATATTTATGCTACGTTGCTCTGCATCATACATTTAATATGTGTAATATAGCCGTAAACTTTCTTGCAACAGTTTTCTAAGCAACTTTAGATAAATAGATAGAAGGATAAAAAACGATCATGTTAATCCCAGTTATTCTCGGCATAAAGCTTTGCTTGAAACTAAGTAAGTTGCTTTTATGACAAAAAATAATAACCCATTAAAAATCCGCTTTGGAATAGCTATATGTCGCAACGTATATTTTTACATACAGTGGATTCAACTTAAAGTGAAGACTTTTACTTAAAGAAGTGATGGTATATTTATAGATTCTGCATTCTAGCTTACTGCATTTATTGAATTGGAATAGCTATATGTCGCAACGTATATTTTTACATACAGTGGATTCAACTTAAAGTGAAGACTTTTACTTAAAGAAGTGATGGTATATTTATAGATTCTGCATTCTAGCTTACTGCATTTATTGAATTGAATTTTTCTTTTTTATATAAAGATATACGTAAAAGCGAACATGTATATTTACTGAAATAATCTGACTGATGAAATTGCCATTTTGTTATTTTGTGTGCTCAGAATAAATTTACTCCTTTTATCTTTATGGTTACCAATCTCTACAATAATTGATTCAAAAATTATGAGCATATGTAGAAGACAGCTTGCAATATAGCTAAATAAATTTCCACACTTGTTCACTGAAAACAGGAAAAGTGAAAGCGAATAAAGATAAAATATATGATATAATAATGTTATAAAGCGCTCTATAGTTCTGAATATGTTCGGAATTTTCTTTTTAGGTGTAAAGAGTTTATTGTCTACGATATCTTTGAACCTGCATCATGGACTGCTGTAAATAGTTAAATGCCATAATAGTCGTATACTTTGTTTGGCTGTGTACCAGGGCGTTTTTGCTTTCGCGTTCTGTTCAAAGTAAATGATAATTAGAAACTTAAGTTGCTTGACAGGCGCCTTTAAAAATATATGGAACACAAAATAAATGTTTTTTTTTTTATGTATTGGTAATTGATGTCTAAATAATGGAACATTGTAGCGTACCTGCGTGTTTCGTAAATAATGATCTGTTTTTCGTTTTCTTTTTATAATTAATTTGGTTAAACAACACTGGTTAAAATATAGAAAAATGATATTTAGACTTTTGAAACTGCTTGGAAAATTTAGTGTTAAGTTTGTTTCTAGTTACTTTTGTTTTGATTACAAAAATTAACGTACTTATGTTCAAAAGTGCTCCTGCGTTTCAATGTTAAAATCTGGTTTTGATACCTGCGGTGGGAATATCACAGATAATTTACTGTTTAGCATTTTGTTTAAGCAACAATGTTCAAAAGATCATAAAATCGTCACAGAAAAAATATATATTAAAGAAAAGTTTCAAACCCAGTCTAACAAAACTTTTAGCTTTAAGAAAAAACAGTTTATTTTGGCTTTTTAAAATCAGTGTGATGTATGTAACACTGTATATATACACTGAGTGGTCACAAGTAAATAGACACCTAATTTTTCGTCATTTAACTGATTTATGCTAACTAATTTGTGTTTACAGAGCACTATATAAATGAAAATGGTCCGCACACTAATTACCTTGTGCTACGACATGCCTAGAACTCAAGGTTCTGTCGAATTGTCAGATTTTGTTAGAGGAAGGATAGTTGGTCAAGCAAATGGTGGAATAAGTCAGCGGTAAATTTCGCAGAATTTGGGAATCCCGCTTTCGGTAGTCAACAGAATCATCGC
>NW_013667284.1:47619-104224 GCF_000517525.1 Limulus polyphemus | reverse complement strand
CCAAGTTTTGAAGCAAGAGTGGGCAAAAATCCCATAATCTAAAATTGACGAGATGATTCTCACGATGCTCCAAAGGATCAACCAACTCCACGAAACGTAAGGAAGATCTACTAGATATTAATTAAATTATAAATATGTCAATTCATGTGAATATGACTGAAAATTTTCATTTTTGTTTTCTGAAAAGGTGGTGTCTATTTACTTGTGACCACGCTGTGTATGTGCGCTGCTATCGCCTTCTCAGTAATTCGTATTTATTTTTATACCAGGCTTATCTTCACTTCTTAATTACTGAGCATATTACTGTACAGCTTAACATCCCATAAAATATTTATGAAATAATTATCAATTTCTATCTCGTTTATTTTAAATCATTCTGGTATTTTGAAGGATTAGTGAAGTTATAACTACCCGGTGTTATTTGTGTGTACACTAATAAAATCTATATATTTAGTCATTAGAATAGCTAACATATTACATATTGACCAAATTAAGAAAAATTAATATATTTAAGTGTATAATTGAATAATAATGTTTTTATTCTGTTATCGCAGATTACATGTGAAATTTAGTATATTTTCGACATTTACTACTTTAGACTATCATATAAATTCAAAATAAAATGTAAAACTCTTTATATCTTGTCTCAGCATTAATCTTTTTCTCTCGTTCTGTTGTTATTGTTTTTCTGTGAACAATCTGTTTTTGCTCCATAATCTTTGTTTTTGATGTTTGCTTCTGGGTAATTTAATGACGCACTGGGAGGCTTTCTGTGGTAACTTCTTCTCGTATTTATTCTCTAATAACAATACATTTAATAGAGGACGGAAATTACTGCTAACATTACAGTCACGTGCAAGATAAGGCAACTTAAATTTTATTATCTTGCGTTTGTCTGTTGTTCATTGCATAACAAAATTTCTTACTGTTGACCTTTACGTTGTATCGTTATGAAATTTATTTATAAATGGCAGTTTTTATATTATCTGTCTGTTTTCTCCCTTGGCAATTTAGTTACTGAATAAATAAAATCCTTAGTTAATTTAACCATCTTTTTATCTAGTTTTATCAAAGTTATTTTTTCATTCCGAAACTAAGTGAAACTAAACCGATACAAGATGTATGTTATTTAAATTCTAATACACGAACAAAGTTAATACACTTCGGATAGAAAACGCTTTCGTTTTCGACAAACAGAAAAAATTAGAAATTATAATGGTTAATCAACAGCCAAATGTTGCTGTAATTTTATTTACAGAAAGAAGTTAATTTCCAAAAATTCAAGAATTTGCGTTTTTTGCTCGTGTGTTTGGTACCGTAATGTCTATAATGTTTGTTTAGCTTATTTTAAATTTCAAACTAAATGTTTTTCATTAAACACATATGTAAACACATGTCAAATACAAACATGAGGTAATAATGTTAAACTAGTTAAATTAAATAATTAAAACAATTAATAAGCAACATTATCACTATACCTGTAAATGTACTAAAGGTTATGGAAAACTACGTTCTATAACAATTTCTGTGAATATAAAAAGTATAAATTAATAGCTTTAATTCCCAACAAAGTATTCACATACGTAATACGAAAACAATTTGAACGAGACTAAAAAAAAAGTAGAAAGTTGGAAGTATAATACGAAGGTTTCAAAGAAACTGGTGATAAAGTTATCAATTCATTAGTCTTTTATTCAAGAACTAGATCCACAATTATTCCCTCTTAACCACTCATCTTTCTAAAAGATAAACATTATTCTCATTTAACTCTTTTAAACTATTTTTGTATAAAACAAGAAAACAAATATCGTAAATCTAGTATCAGGCCAGGGGTTTGAACTAGCCAAATACGCTACGTACCTTTATCATCACTCAATCATACTCTTTGATTTTAGTCTTACGTTAATTACTAGAGGGTGAAATGTAAGTATTCTATATGATAGTGATAACTGTATCTTTTCTATTAGGAGTACCAGAAGTAATGTCGTTTTTTTCCCTTATAGAGTAAAATATTTTTTTTTAAAGGTAAATATTAATTTTTCAATCAGTTACATAATCCCCATTACTATTAATGACAATGTACCATCTTTCAATCAAGCTTTCAATTCCTCGTTGATAGAAGGATGCTTCCTTTGAGACAAAGAATTCTGCGAGAACAGTTTGATGCCATCAATATTTATGATGGTTTTATTACTGAGAAAGTGCTGTATAGGTCTGAATAAATGGCAATCTGAAGAGGAAATGTCAGGATAGTATGGAGGGTGAGGCAGGACTTCCAAATACACATCTCTGATCTTATTCTGAGTCATTCTTGCAAAATGTGGTCTCGCATTGTCATGTTGCAGAATGGCCCATTTTCTGTTGATCAGTGCTGGACGTTTTTCAATGAGAGCCTGGTGCAAACGGTCCAGTTATTGACAATAAAAGTCTGCAATTACAGTCTGATTCGATTTCAATAACTCAAAGTGAATTATGCCGACGCTGCCCCATCAAAGGGTCTAGATCTGGTTTGGCTGTCGAAATTGGGTTTAGACCACGACTAAGCAACTGATTCTTGCGCTTGTTGTTGACATAAAAAACCCATTTCTCATCTCCTGTAACAATCCAATGAAAAAGTAATTATTTCTCATGTCTGGTTATCAATGAATTGCAAATTGTTATGCGCTGGGTTTTGTTGTCATCTAACAGTCATCTATTTAAGACATTCTTGAACGCTAGACCAACAAGAATTAAGTTTTTCTACATTTGTTGGATGGTTTGACGGGGGTCTGACTCAACCTATGACCTCAAGAGGTCATTATTCAACTCTACTGGTCTTCCTGAACGATAGCAATCTGACCTAAATATTTTAAATCACCGCTAGCATTTGCGGACACTTAAAGAATCTTTATAAATCTCACAAATGCTTTTGATTGCCTCCGTCGCCTTGTTACCTTTATGATACTCATAGAGCATGCAATGTCGAATGTGATTCTTGTTAGGAATGTGGTCAGTCATTTTTCTTATTAGAGGAAAACTATTTTTGTTAACAGAAAATTTATGAACAAGAAGAGTTATTTTGCTAAATCAAATTCACCTGTAAACAAATAATTAGAAACGTTTGAATTTAAGGTAACAAAAACGATATTACTTTCCGGTACCCCTAATAGTATGAATCCTAGTAGTATCAAGCAGTAACGAATGTCGTGTGTGGTATGGTGAGTATTTTTGTCGCCTTTAGACATATTTTCCCATATTAAGGTACAATATCTATCACATAAGCTTAAAAAATGAAAATAAATAAAAATTAAAGGTTAAAAATGAAACATGCTAAAAGTTTTTGCATGGCGATGAGTAAAGGTTTGTTACAACCACTTAAAATATTTAAGTATGTTTCTAAACAATCATGAATAATCCCTAAAAACTGTGAATTGCTTTTGTAAGATGAGGAAGTCCAAAAAATAAAGTAGAAAATGATATTCGAGAATTCATTGAGCAACATATAACTAAGCGGAATCTTTAAGTTGAACTATATAAAAATATAATAAACTATATAATGTTTTATTTTTGGAAGAATTTGTAAACAATTTACTATAAAGAGGATTGCAAGGAAATGCAAAATTTGCGAAATCCGAGTATAAGTTGATAAATCTCTACTATTGGGAAAATAATACATCCATTCCAACTAACTGAAGTATGTTAGATTTTCAAGGTAACACACAACTGGAATATGAAGTCTTGCATTTGTCATTCACTGTAGTGGCAAAATAATTGTCAACGTTAATATGTAAATACTGAGCAAAATTAAAAGTAAGTTCTAAAGTTTTCTCAACTTAAAACACAATAGAATAGATATTCCAATATATAACATCATTTATATATATATACCGAGGGTTAGATGATTTATTTTAAAAGAATTTGAATATGCAAATCAACAAATCCCATGACAACTACAGCTAAAGTCACGGTGGAACTACAAGCATCAGAACAACATTGTGACATTGTTTGTCGTTATATAAGTTGTGCGATGCCACCGAAAATAGATCGATTTGGGGAATGTATCCAACAGCTTTTTCCGACGCAAAATATTCATACATTCAAATCATAAAGACGTATTTAGAACCGGGATTTAGAGTTTCCAAGAAGGGAAATATATCTTGTAATTAATTTCATTTGAAAACAAAATAATATCAATCAATTTAGGGTACCAGAACTACTCAGAAATAGGCCTGCAACAAGTCTTACCCCAAAATACAGTAGTAAAAACTATCCACATATCCCAGGTAACAATACTTGTCATAATCAAAAATAATATTTGTCTGAAAAAGCTAAAAAAGTCACTTCCACAATATATCCGGCCAATCGTCACATGTCTCAAGCAGATGGAGATGAAAATGGAGACTCATTCTATTTTATATAAGGCACACCGGTCAAATCACCAGACACAGTACCTGTTGATACAGGAGTTGGGAAAATATCATCTTCGTATCGTACATTAGATAAATTATGGAAAACCAGAAGAAACATAATAACCTTACGACGAAGCCTTTCGAAATGAAAACTACGATGCATGACAAACGTCAAGGTGCACGGTCGTCGATAGAGCATAATCGGATGTGGCGGCGTGGACTGTAATGGCGTGATGAGACTCCAAAATAGTTTCAATATGAGTTCTCAATCTTTGTATTTCAGTAAGCATTTATATATTTCGTGATGTTGCATTTTAATATAAAATTAAATTTATATAACGAAGAGAGAAGTTTGCCAACTTTGTAATAAAATTGGCAACCATCAGAGTGTGATATACCATAACCATCTTGTGTAGGTTAAACCTTAGTTATGAGTTTCATTATATGTGTATGCTATAACATGAAGTTTAACTGTAGAAATTTATTACATAGTATAACTAAATAAAATAAAAATATTTTAATATGCATATTGTTCCAGAGGTTTTAAAACTAAAACATTAACTAACAAATTGATAGTTCAATAATAAGTGTAAGCAGTATAGGTAATTAACTGTTCTTAAATAAGAATAAATTATTTGATAAACTTAATGAGGAAGCGATAAAGGACAACAAAATTACGTTAGGGACGAGTGCAGTTCACACAGAACAATCCTTAAACCAAGCGTTTAATACGTCTGCGAATGCGTTAATGTCGTTATCATTTGAGAAATCACTCAATGGTGTTCTAGATCAGTTTGACAAAAGCAGGAAAGTCTGTTAAAAGAGCTGTCTAGGTGGCTATTGAAGCCTTGACAAGTTGGCTTCTATAAACTTTACAGGTGGGAAAACAAGGTTATAGAGCTGATATAGAGCTAACTAGACTGTGTGGGAATAAAGAAATGAAACGTTAACCTTGTTGTTTCACAGCATGAAGAAATCCAACACAGAGACCAAAAGAAACAAGAAAATTGTTTCTCTGACTTAAAGGCGATTGTAAGACAGTTAATTAATTCTACAAGTAGTGATGGAAGTAATCCTGAAATACGGCATAATGCAGAGAAAATATAATGTTATTAGAAGAAAGAAAAATGTGAATATTACTCGAGAAGACAATATGCAGACCTTTAGAGGTGACAAGTAGATCGCAAGTCAGTGGAAATTGTCAACCGAAGAGCAAGAACGAAGCAAATGGTTAAGGTCTTCTCGAGAAGAGTGGAGACAAGATTGAGCTTGCAAGATCAATTTGGAAATTAAACTGCCAGATTTGATAGGATTGACGGATTGGATAGGATTGTTGTTCTAAACTAAGGATGCAAATCTATGAAGAGCTGAATAAACAGGGGGAAAGTTCTAAGAATTTGTTATAGTGTATTAATTGGCAAATAGGAGCAGAGATTACAAGTCAAAACAATAGCACTGTAAAAATCAGTAATACAGAAAACAAATAAGCTATAGCTATGCTGAATCGGAAACCGGTGGAAAAGAAGGAAGTGCGAAATTAAAAAAAAACACGTCCCATCACAACAGAAATCTAACATAAATCTGTAAGTTAAATGTGACTAGTAGGTTTATGTCAACAAAAGTTTTTGGAAGCGAAGTCCAAAATTTTCAGTGGAATTATTTGCCATCTGTTGTTGTTGTTTTTTTCCCCTTGTTTTAGTTAGCTGAAGGGAGCAAAATAATAGCCAATAGTGGACTACACAATATCAAACCAGAGGCGGTGCGTACTATGTACCTGCCAGCTTTTACAATTTGATAATAAAATGTACGATTTGAGTTATCCATTTATTATTACTTTTCAAATATTTGTAATATTGAAAAAAAATGCGATTGACTGAAACACGATTAATATTCTGTCACAAGCTATAGAGTCTTTAAGTTTCATGTTTGCTGTTCTGATCTATTGATTGTTCAGTTGCGATTGAAAATAAAGAACGGCAAAATGAAAACCAATGTGTTATTTACATAGTTGTTTCCGTCGTAGGTTTGAGTTAGTTGCATTTACTACACGTTTAGTATCAAAATGGGATGATATCTCAGTATAAGACACCTAGAGTCCATAACCGTAACGTAAGTAACAGCAATGTTTTGGTTTTAACTATAGCTGAAACTCATAAGGAGCGTCTTGATAAAACTCAACCACATTTCCAAAACCTTAGTTGAAGTCTTATTCGCACTTGATTCAAGCTTGCATGTGAACAGAGTATTAGAAGAAGTAGTTCTCATGATGAACGTTATTTTCACGCATAGCAAAGACGCATGGAAGATATCTAAGCTATTTTCACATATAGCAAAGACGCACAGAAGATATCTAAAAATCCCCCAGCGGCTAGTAAATGTGATGAAACAGCAGGAAATCAACACGAGACTGAGATTGAATAAATGAAAACTTGTTGTATTATGTTATGTCTACAATCATTTGTTTAAGAAAATCGGATTAATTTCAAATACCTCGGATGATTCATACGATTATTTAAACTGATAGGTCTATCTACGTAAGGATTTGGCATACATATTATGGCGGGCACATTTTCTAAGAGAACAAAGAAAAGAAACGGAACCAGTGCTGCGTATTTTAGACTCTTACAGATTCACTACTCTACCTCATATTTCAAAGTTGGCAGATATATTGGACAGAAGCTTCCTTTAATCTTCCAAGAAGCGTTAACTCTAAGGGATTCTCAGTATTTTGTGTTAGATTAGTCGCTATCTTTTATCTCCAAGTCAAACTGACAAATAATTAAACTTTTAATGTCTAAAGTTAAATTTAAGTGTGAGGATCCAGCTTTTTAAGATGGAATTGCAAAGATGAGTGCTTTGGAGTTTTGTGACAAATCATGTTAAAAGAAAAAGTGTTTGTATAAAGAGAGAACGTTTTAATTGATGTCCTCAGTTTCTGGTTACACATTTATAGACTTTGTCAAACTTTTTAGTAATTAACCCCCCCCCCCCCATCCCATCGGTGGCTCAGCTATAAGCCTGAGTTTCATAACCCTAAAAATTGAGTTTCTGTACCTGTGGTAGGCACAACACAAATAACCCAATTGTGTAGCTTTGTGCTCAGTAGCAAACAGAAGCATTTAAAGCCCAACATAAACATAAATGAAGGAAAGAACCTTTATTAAATTCATTAAACGACCAACATAAAATTACACAACACAAAACAAAACATAAACTTGATATTTGCCTTGTTTGAAAAATAAAAATGTGATCAAAATAAGGATACTGTTCTTGGTCACTGCACTTTTTGAAGTACTGACAAGAAGTTGTTGTTTTTTCTCTCGTGCAAAGCTACACAATGGGCTATCTGCACTTTGTCCATCGCGGGAATCGAGCCCCGGATTTTAACGTTGTAAGTTCGTTGACTCAACGGAAAGCACAAAATAAAGCCCTTTTGCTTGTAAGTATTTCTGAGATCGATATAACTATTAGAAATTTAGATCTTCGAAAGTTATGAAATTTCATCCTTTGCATAACGAAATGTATTTCACTGCAATATTTTAAGTGTTTCATCGAAATATGACTGAGATATGTTGTTGCTGCTTAATTTATTCGGTTATCACGAGTAAGGCTAATAATAGCACAGCGATATATATCTGCAGACTTACAACGCTAGAAATTGGTTTTATATACCCGTAGCGGGCAGAGCACAAATAGCAAATTCTGTTGTAGCTTTGTGCTTAATTACAAACAAAAAATAGCGTGTAAAGTCAAAATTTATGTTGCATATCTATGCCATATATATAATTTTTATCTAAATACACACCTGCCATGAATTCTAATACTTTTTGGTCATTCATTTTTTCATAATTCAGAAAGTATTTTTGGTTTTATTAACACTTCATTTCAATAACATTTTGAAGAATTACCCGTGTAGAAAATTGTAATAATTTATTTTTATTTACATTTAGTTGAATAATTGTAAAATATCACTGAACAACGCAAATACATTTCTGTATTAGAATTAACGCATGGAACTTTAGGTAAATAAAAACGAAATTGTTAATTGTTTTATCTACATTGGTGTTTATAAGTTTAAATTGAATATCTTTCTAAATTTTTATTTCTTTGAACGACTCTTTTCAGTTCTGTTTATGATAAGATTCATAATAAAGAGGTCTCATACATTATATTAAATCCATGTTGGAGCCTCACTACGTCGTTACAGTTCATGTTGCCACGTGCGGATATGCTCTATTTGAAGACCATGCACAGCTCCATCGTAAGGCTTTCATGCACGAAGCACACCTCGTCCTACCTGGTGCTTTCCATAAGCCATTAATGCACGAAGACAATGGATTCCCAACGCAAGTTTTAACAGTCCGATTTCACAGAAACCATAAGTTATTTAACTAATATTGGAATAATATGAGTACTCGTTTCATTCGCCAGCTGCTTGAAGTATGCGACTTTTGAACGATTATTTGTGTACACGTGACTTCTGTAGCTTTTCCAGATAGTAACCCTTCTTGGTTATATTGGGCACTGCTGCAAAGGGCACATGGACGGTTTTTGCCACTGACCTTCTGATTCGTAGTTTCTCATCTAATACAAGACGCTACAATTTGCTTACAACGACTTTTTCTGGATGGTCCAAGTTGATCCATATTCTATGGTTTTCCAATCTCATCAAGTGTAAGGGATAGCCTCGCCTTGAAAATTCTAAATCTACAAAATGAAAACATCTTCATTATATGATTGTATAAAGTTTTTGCATTGGAAAGGGCTGTTACATACCCTTCCCAAAAGCGATCAATTTTCGATAGCATCACACTACCTATGTGACACCAAACAATGTCAAAATTTAGTGCTGATACATGGCAACTTTATATAAGGTGTGGCTTTCACGAACCATGCTAATTAGCAGATTTAAAACCGTATTAATGAAACGTACTGAACTCTCTGTATGGTTAAGAGTACAACTTTTCCATTTCTATTTACTGGATGTATGGGAGAGTAAATCTAATAGGCAGCTAGTTTTCTGAATTTCATTATTAATATCCTACTTGATAGATAGTTTAAAACTGTTTGTTACATTTCAGTATTAGTCTAATGTTTTATAAAAAAATGTAAATTTTTGTTAGTCCTAAATCTTCCAAAGCTCCTAGACTTCTTGTTTCATTGTAGCCATGATGATGGGAAATGATATGTGAATTGTTTTAAATAAGAATGTTACAAATATTTATGGTTACATTACAATGATACTATTGTATTTCTCACCTCACTGTGGTTTTGGTCATCCTTTTTATTTATATTTCTAATATATCTGTTTCTCATAGAAATATTTTAGTTCCCAGTGGATTATAGTTTTTCTGTATATAAATAATCTTGACTTTTGAACAATACAGGTATTTATGCTACTGGGCCGAGCGTAGCTTATTATCAGTGAATCCAGGGTTCATGTTTCACGATTCATTATAGTAAAAACGCGCTTCGCACTTTGGGGCTGTGGATACACTATAAAAGTAGCATTGAAATCCCACTATTCAGTTAGACAAGAGTAACCCAAGAGTTGACGGTGGATGCCGTTTGCTATCAGACTTCACTTTAGCTTAACACTTCAAAATTAGGGACGGCTATGGTGCGATAAAAAATTTGAAACAAACAAACGAGGAATTGTGTTTTAAAATATTGTATTTGCACTCGGTTAGCAGAGGTGCAAAATTTGCGTTACGACCAATTGTGGTTAAGTTAGAAGTGTTCTTCAACACAATAGACTATATGCGGCTATCGAACCCCAATTTTTAGCGTTATAAGCCCACAAGCTTACCGCTCGTCCATCGGTGACGTTCTGGTTAGGTCATTTCTAATCGCATCAAATGTTTGAAAAGAAAATCATATTCATGTTCAAATTCAAAACATTTGTCATCTGTATCTAAAGTGCTTGTAAAGTAATATATGAAATATGGCATTTTGGATGCAGTTAGTTTATCATTAATGATCGCTACAAATTACTACTCCATAATTTGATCATGTGTGAGGAAGGCAGGCCTTTATAACTTGTGTATATACGCCACTCATTTCTGGGTGTATAACTTGTCGCTATTTCATTCCCTGTGGATAATATAGAATTTATCATTTATAATAATTCATTGAAGCTTTTTTTGTTTCGTTTTTACTTTTCTACTTTCCATTACAGACTCCGAAGGCTAAACAATAATGTCCGCCGGAAGACATTTACCTTTGATGCCAAAGTAATTAAAGTTGCAGAGTCGTGGTCGAAAAATCAATTTCCTTTGGTCACTCGTTGTTGTTTAGACACATTTTATAGCGATTTCCTTATACTGGTGTCGCATTTTTTAAAGTCAGAACATCTATATAGCTCACCTGATATACCACTAGTGTGCTTTTGCATATTTACGAGTTTACCCTTTTTTTTTGTTTGTTTATTTTTACAACCTTTTCGTTGATAGACGTGCACCGCTGCTAATACACGAGTGCTTCTAATTATTTTGAAGCTATACAATGGATTATCTGTGCTGTGTCTACCAAGGTTATTGAAACCCACATTTTAGCATTATAAATCTACAGACATACCGCTTAAGGCTGCATGGACTTGGCAGCTAACGATGTGTTTATGTCTCTTGTAACTAGTATTTTACTCTCTTTTTTTTATAGTTACTTCAATATCGTTTTAATCACCTTAATAATGTTTTTAATATATGTTTTTTAATAAAAAAATTGCGCATATTAAGTAATGTTAATATTCTAAGCAAGCAGAGACTTTGATATATTGAGATTAAATTTCGTTAGTACTTGAAGCTATCCATATTATAAACCAATGCCTTCTAATCTTTATAGATTGCAATTTTAATGGATATTGATATACAACATTAAGTACTTACAAACAGTTTGATATATAGGAGTTGACTTTATTAATTTATGATAGTTTTTATTCCTGATTTCTGTAATCAGATTACCCAGAAATTGAATAATTTATACACATACTTTACAATTGGTATAAATATATATCAAAGCTACAAGTGTTCATACGAACTTCAACTTTAAATCTTTTTCACGTGATATTCATGAAATGCCATTTCATAAAACTCATAATTTTCTCTACCTGCGTATAGGAACCATGGGATACCTTTTATGAAATATTTTTGCGAACGAAACAAAGAATAGGGATCTCCAAGTTTTGGCCTACAAGTAGCATTATTTATGTGGTTAAATTTATCTAAAGAAAAATGTTTACGATTAGATAAACCTTCACCTACCCCACTAGAAACGGCTATCAAACTATAATCTAATACTCATGTCTGACTGTTAAAACAAATTATGTCCCATTACAGAAGTTCAAGAAATGGTTAACAAATAAAACTAGATTCATCGAAACGGTTTTTTAAGGTTTCTGCAGCAAATAATTATTAAAAAAAAACAATCCCAACAACAAATCAAACTTCCAAGAGTAGTTGTAAAATAAAGCAACATACAACACAAACCTAAAATAAAAATGTGTAATTCCATTACACTATTTTAAAGAAATGTCTTAACAATATAAAACTACAATGCTTATGCAACTTTTCAAAAATTTCACGAAGTAACCACGATAAATGATTAGCTAGGATCTGAAGAAAATTCCTTGAAACAAAGTAAGCATATTCATTAAAAAAAATGAAAAGTACCAAGAAAACAACTGATAATCTATCAACAACTCTCATGATTCTGTTCCTAAAACAAGGCAGCAAAAGACTAATGTGGGGAGGAGTATTGCGTGTTGTTCAAATAGAAATACAGGATTTATTAAATAGCGATTCCTTGAGAAAAAGTGTTAGGTGAACTATTAAAGTAACGCAAAATTTCTGGCATTACTTGACACCAGTAAAAAAGCAAACTAAAGTTACTACTCTCGGAAAATCTGCCAAATATTTTTTTAAAATGTTTTAAAAAACAACCTCATCAGCCTTATAAAAAGAAAACTTTCATCACACCCTGCATATTAAAAAAAAGGGTATCCCTTACTTAGACTTACCCACGCTAGTCCATTACCGATAGTAAACTTGCAGAAGACAAACTTCATACAGCCATGATACAGGTAATTACAATATCATACAGCCAATGTGTAGCTTTGCGCTTAACTACAAACAAACGAATACAATATCATTTATGAACGCTAAGCCCAATATTTCTTAAGTAAAATTACATTTAATTTAAAGGTGAACTTCAGAAACGAAGGGAAAAATGAAAATTTGGGAGTTTTAATCATCACTTCTAACTAAAAGTTACTTAGAGAGGGTGGTCACGTGAAGCACATTAGTTCTTAATTAATTAAATGTATTCTAATCCTTTCACAGTTCTTGTTGTGCTATTTTCTTTCGTAATTAATTAAAGGTATTTTAATCTTTTCACAGTTCTTGTTGTGCTATCTCCTTTCATAGTTAATTAATCGCATTTCTCATCTTTTCATAGTTAATTAATCGTATTCTCATCTTTTCACAGTTCTTGTTGTGCTATCTCCTTTCATAGTTAATTAATCGCATTTCTCATCTTTTCATAGTTAATTAATCGCATTCTCATCTTTTCACAGTTCTTGTTGTGCTATCTCCTTTAATAGTTAATTAAAGGTAATTTCATCTTTTCACAGTTCTTGTGCTATTTCCTTTTGTAATTAATTAAATATATTCTAATCTTTTCACAGTTTTTGTTGTGATATCTCCTTTCATAGTTAATTAAAGGTATTCTTATCTTTTCATAGTTCTCGTTGTGCTATCTCCTTTCATAGTTAATTAAAGATATTCTCATCTTTTCATAGGTCTTGTTGTGCTATTTCTTTTCGTAATTAATTAAAAGTATTCAAATCTTTTCACAGTTCTTGTTGTGCTATCTCCTTTCAAAGTTAATTAAGGGTATTCTCATCATTCTTGGTACTTTGCTATTTCCAAATTAACTAAAGGTATTCTCGTTTTTTTTTCAGTTCTTAGTGTAGTGTGCCATTTCATTTTTGGTTTAGATAATACATCCCTGATGTTTGGATATGTCTCGTATTACAATATGAAAATATTTCATATCAAGTTTTTATTGAAATTTGTTCATTATTATAGTCCTTGCTAGTGTTAGAAAGATCAAATACACAGAACAGAAAAACTATTTTTCATAACCTAGGACAAATAAAAATATTTGATTCTTGAACATTTCAGCACAACAAAACGATTACACTTGAATTTTTTTAAAACAAATTTTAGGAATAGCTAGCATTTTTTTTTAAACTAATTAAATTTTATTCATTGTTAGTTATCATGTTGAGAGTAATGTTAGTAAGATACTTAAATAGTTCATAACCTTTCTTATTATACAATTGTTTTGGACATTTTTCATACAAGTTTTGTATCTATAATATTTTTCTAATTGGAAGACTATAATTCCTAGTTTGTCACAAAAACTAAATGTAAAATTCTTCCGGCACTCACTGGTACTGAGTAGGGAACTTATTTTTTTAAGGCAGTACTAGTACTGGGACTTATTTGAGCTGCTTTGTCGTTTTTTATTATTACATGTAGATTTTTTTCTTTTTCAAAAACAGGTCCACTTCACCCAGCTGAGTATCTACTTTTTTCTGAGAATTTCATCTCTGCTTGTGCCCACTTCACACAAATTTATGCACTAAATTAATGATACAATTCATTATGGGTAACACTATCAAATATCTACATCCAGCTTCAAAAATTACAGTTGTAACAAGTACTTAGAAACTTACAAACCCAGGTTCTACATAAATCACTTTATTTAAATGATATTCAAGATGGGCCCTTGGTTCTAAAAAAACAAAGACTATAAATTTTAAGTTTATGAGAGAAACTCAAAAGTTCAAAATGATGCCATTTATTTCCCTAACTAAATATAAATAATATTTTAAGACAAAAATATAAAACCCTATAACCCCATCACTTTTGGAAAGTGGACCTTTCTTCATCACAGGCAAGCAGGGAATGAGATATTTTTTAAACAAAATAAAACATATTGTAGTCTGAGTACAGTAGAGTTACATACATGTTGCATCATTTAATAGTGAAACCACAGGAGTGATCCATTCCATAAAATAATAAAACTTTGTGAATTGACTAAATAACTAATATTGAAATGGTGTATTTAAGTGTTTTACACTCACAAAAAAGAAAACTATCATTCTATTGGTATTAGAAGAACTTGCGGAATGCTACGAGCTTCTTTTTTGTGAGTGTAGATCACTTAAACACACCATTTCAATTTTCGATACCTCACTACTATAAAGGCTTGGTTTAGTCTGATATTTCATTGGTGGTAGTATCCAGGGTCACTGACGAGGAGTGGAATTCTCCAAAACTAGTCTGGCTCACGGACACACCCCCAATGAAAGAATAGACCATTCCAGCTTTTACTTGTTGTTAAACAAATGTTTAAACAACTCTATTCAACAACTAATATACTAATATACAATAACATGGAAAAAAGCACAACAGTTTCATTTTCTTACATATTTTTGTCTGGACTGAAAATAGTACAAGTAAAAGCTTAGTGACAGTTGTATGTATACTTCATCACAATTTATTCCCCAGTAAATTACTAAACATTTTCAGCACTAATTATTTACAAGGTAAGATCCATAGTAAATCTCTTAATTCCAAACACCTAGATTTGCACAAAAATATATCTTATGGAAACAAAATATTTGACCAAGAAGCAAACCTGCACATTACATAAAAATATTGTAAGTTTAATTTATAAATGATTTTTAATGCAAGAAAATGGTTTTAGAAAACAATGACTCCAAAAAATATGCATAAAATTATATATACGCACACAAGAAAAATTCCCCGATAACTACATATCAAAAAATAACAGGTGTTATTTTATAACCAACTAAAACGTTAAAATTAATTGTATTTTGAGAGAAAATTGGAGAAGTTAAATTTTTTAAAGATCTTCATGTGCACCTCGTGTCAGCTCAACACTGTCTGAATCTGGTCCAGGATACTGTGGATAGTTCATGCCAATATAGGCAAAAAAGTAGCGAATAAACTCTTTAGGAGGATGCTCATACATTTCCTGAAGCGAAACAGTTCCACTACTGTCTTTATCTAACTTGTGAAAGAGCTGAAAGTATAAAATGTATTATTTTTTAAATTCAATATTGAATCAAACTAATCAAAGTAATGCAAAACATTATTCATCTAGAAAAAATAACTATTAAAATAGTAATAAAAATGTGTAGGTAATAAACAAAGAAAACACTGACTGGGAGAATAAGTGAAATAACTGGATCTGTGATTTGCCTTTGAAGCAAATAGTTTTAGTTTGTTTTTTTCATGTAAGATGGACAAAATATAAACTGTATTTTGACATTTCCACTTTAGACTTGCAGCTTGTAGATAAAGAAATACTTAGAGTTTCAACAGAGCCTCCAGTATTACTATACAGTTTATTAAGCTACAATTTGAGAGTTTGTACTTGACCTTTGGACATAAATATGAACAATTTATAAATTATTTCAGTGTATGTCTTACAGTACTTCTTGCTTCCCTGTGTAGTTTCATTGAACTTTATTGTAAGAAAAAAAAATGTCTATAAACTCATTGCTAAAGAATGACAATGGTGTTACATGAGACTCATGCCTGAAAAAACAGAAAAAACTCTTGTTTGGTGGTTTAACCATGAAATTCAGAACTCACAAAAGAATATTTCCAAAACTACTGAATAATAATAAATTTCCACAATTTGACCCAGTTATACAAGGTGGTAATGGAAAAAACCCACAAAAACAGATGTTACCTAGTAGATATCATATGATACCAAAACTAAAAAATTAAGAATGAAAGTGTTGAAAGAAAGATCCTGATCATCAACTGTTATATGGCACTTGTTACGTATTAGAATTTCAAATGGCCTGAAATTGAGTTAACTAATAAATTTAGATTTAGTAGCTAAATTGTACTTTAGATTTAGCAGTTAAGTAAAAGCTGATATATAGTCAGTTTATGATATTTGCCAATAAGATTGATACACACAGTTTTCTTTTATAATGCAAATACATTTTAATATATAAACACAACAATACAATTTACAATAACAGTTATTACAAACAATGATTTATAAACAAAACTTTCACAAACTTACAAGCAATATAAAGTCTTCTTTCTAATCTGGAACTTCCTTGATATCTTATCGAGTGTTCACGATGAGCAAGTTAATTACAAATTAATGTAGACATGATTCGCTTAATGGGAAGCTAGCTAGCTTTGTCCTTTGCCACACATGCTGAGTTTTTCACCATTGAAGTTAGATAACGTTTTTGTAAAAGTATTAATGTTCGATGTGAATCCACTGAAGTTAAATGAGTTGTAATGTTCGAACTTTGTAAATGCTCCTGGTCAAATATCTGAAGTTTTTCGATTGGTAAGCATTATAACAATCACAGTTACAGCTACCGCACTGTATAGCACACTGACTATAGCAAACTAATAATACACACTCTTTTTGTTCACATCTCGTTGGTTATATTTATAGCCATGCATAGGCATTCTAGAAATTTCAGTTTTACATAATAATACTGATTTAAGCATTTATGTATACATATATATTGTTGATTCTTACTTTCAAGAATCTTCTACAACTTTTGAAAAAAGGCGAGAGTTTCACAATACATATCTAACACTACAAGCTATGCATGTTTTTAAATATGAACTTAATCTAAACGTTGATATTAAAAAAACAAATTTGTTACAACTACATCTATTGAGTATTAAAAATTGGCTTTAGACAATTTTTAACTATGATATTATATACATATTGATAACATTACATTAAATACAATACATTATTCAAAAGATTACAAAACTTCAATAATAATTACAGTATAGAACACAACCAATACAAATAACCTTATGATCATAAGTACATCAGCACAAATGTTATCAAACCTTATGACATGGATTATCTTAAAACCATATTCTCATAGTAATAAACTGTAATTTAACAGCCTTATGTTTGTTTTCTATTTCTTTCTCTCTTTCTACTTTTCTTTCTTTCTGTCTTTCTTTCTCTCTGTCTTTTTCTTCCTCTCTTTTTCTGTCTTTCTCTCTTTCTTTTCTTTTTTTTTTAAATTATATATCCCATAGTGGGTAACAATACTAAGACCATGTCCTCAGGACAGAACTTATGTTCTTCAAAAGCTGGGATAGGTTTCAAAAAAGCAACAGGAATTTTCTGGTTAGATTTTCTGATTAACTGACAGGTATAACAAGTTTTACAAAATTGTAAAACGTCTTGCCTAATTTCTCATAATTTTGTCACATGTCTTGTTGCCACCTAAATGATCTCCCATGGGGTGTTCATGGGCAACTTTCAATATTTCAGAACTATAAGCTTTGGGAACAATGATTTGATAAACAATAGCCCAGTCTTTTGAAGCTGGCACATTTGGTGGTCTCTATTTCCTCATAAGCACATCATTTTTGAAAAAATAACCATTTGGAACTTTCTCCAGTTCATTGTTTGGGAGTGCATATTTAAACAGTGAAGACATCTGTGGATCCTTTTCTTGCTCACCAATCAGTTTACTTTTAGTAAATGGAAGTTCACCAAGTGAATCAGATCCTTCACGTCCATCATTATCCCTTACCGAGGAATCATCAGTAGGACAGTTATCTACAAGATCCTTGTCAGATACAAAAAATGTTTGAGACAAATCTATAATATCGTCCTCTGAATCCATGTCTATCATTTGTTTCACCTTAATTTCTTAGTCTGAGCTTGAGTCACAGCACACGAAGGAAACACATCTGGATTCTCCTCAATGACATCATCATCCTGAGATGAAACAGTGATTGGCTCATTAACAATTTTAGGTTCGGCAACAACTTTTGCTCCAGCCAAATCATTTCCCAACAACAATGATACACCCTTAATTGGCAGGTCTTACTCCAACCACAACTGGTCCCAAAACTAGGTCTGATGCTAAATAAATGTTATGAAGAGGAACATTAACAAAGCCACCTCAATACCCTGAGCAATAACAGACTCACCAGTGGCAAAACTCGAATCTAAACGCAATATACCTTCTAACAACAATGACCGAGTCATCCCGGTATCACGTAGAATATGTATGGGTGTGGGATTGCCAGTGTCATTTATCAGAGACACAGAACCAACAGACACAAAAGGTCTAAATTCCTCCCTGATTACATCAGCCTTTATATCAGTGGCCATATCAACAACATCGGGTGATCTGGTGAAATCACATACATACGTGGACACAAATGCAATGCCTCCTTTTCTTTTTCAAACATCAACAATCGGACATAACATGACCAGGCTTTTTACAAAAATGGCAGACAGGTCTTAATTGTTTTAAAGAAGTTTTATCCTGACTGTCAAAAAGATTTCAAACCAGACGAGCTGGAGTTTTTAGAAGAAACCTCAACTTTAGTGGATTGAACAGATACAGGTTTTTGTTGAGATGGTAGTAATTTCTTTTTAAGAAAAGTGGTTTTATGTGTTAAAGTGTAGTCATTGGAAAGAGTGGCTGCTTCCTGTAGTGTTTCAACTTTCTTTCATCCAAGTAAGTTTTGAGGTCGTCACATGCACAACATTTAAAATTCCTCAATTAGACATAATTGTCTTAGTATGTCGAAACTGTTGCCAATATGCATAGACTTGCACCATCAATCAAAATAAACCTCTTTTTCACGGGCAAATTCCATACAAGTTTGATTATTTTGTTTGCAATAACCTTGAAACCTTTGGCGATAAGCCTCTGGTACTAACTTGTATGCTTTGAGAATAGCTGCTTTAACCTTATCATAATTCGTACAATCTTCTAAAGAGAGAGTGACATAAGCTTCTTGTGCTTTACCAGTTAAAACACTTTGTAATAGCAATGACCATTTTTCATTGGGCGATTCCATGGGTTGGGCAACCTTCTCAAAATGTTGGAAATATTTATCAACTTCATTTTCATTGAACGGTGGTACTTTTAACATATTGATTAAGTTCAAAGTTGTCATTTTACCTTGGTCGATCAATGTTGAGTCTAATTTCCATTTCTTATAGCCTAATTTCTTTTTCAGCTTCAATGCAAGCTTTTTCGGGCCTCGATAAGCTTATTTTCTCTTTCAGCTTCAATACAATCTTGTTCTTTCTCTTTCCCAGCTTCAATACAAGCCTGTTCTTTCTCTTTCTCAGCTTCAATACAAGCTTGTTCTTTCTCTTTCAGCTTCAATACGAGCTTGTTCTTTCTCTTTCAGCTTCAATATGAGCTTGTTCTTTCTCTTTCACCTTCAATACGAGCTTGTTCAAGCTCAAGTTGTTTGAATTTTAGCTGGATCTTTATTTTTTATCTTTATCACTCAACCCTGATTGGCTAGTAGGGACACTAGAGTATTCCTCTAATGCTTCCTTGACATTTTAATTTCTAGTTCTAAGACTTTGGCAATTTTGAGCAATTCCTTTTTGTTATATGCTTCTAGTTGTTCTAGGGAGGGTGATTCAAGAATATCTTGATAATCAGACATGATCAAGTCTTGTTGGCACTGACAGATATAAATTCAATTGTGATTTCAATTTTAATTTAGATCAATTTTGTCTCTGATTCAGATCTTGTACACAAGCCCCCAAATTATTATATTACATATTAGAATTTCAAATGCCCTGAAATTGAGTTAACTGATAATTTAAACTTAGTAGTTAAATTGTACTTTAGACTTAGCAGTTAAGTAAAAGCCAATATATAGTTAGTTTATGATATTTGCCAACAAGATTGATACACACAATTTTCTTTTTTAACACAAATATGTTTTAGTACATACACAACAATACAATTCACAATAACAGTTATTACAAACAATGATTTATAAACAAAAGTTTCACAAACTTGCAAGCAATATAAAGTCTTCTTTCTAGTTTGGAACTTCCTTGATATCTTATAGAAGGTTCACAATGAGCAAGTTAATTACGAGTTGATGTAGGTACAAATCGCCGGGAAGCTAGTTAGCTTTGTTCTTTGTTACTCACCAGCCACACATGCTAAGTTTTCCACCATTGAAGTTATGTAATGTTTTCATAAAAGTACTAATGTCTGATGAGAATCCACCAAAGTTAAATGATTTGTAATGTTCAAACTTTGTAAAGGTTCCTGGTCAAATATCTGAAGTTTTTTGATTAGTAAGCATTATAACAATCACAGTTATAGTTTCCAAAGTTTATAGCCCACTGACTATAGCAAACTAATAATAGATACTCTTTTTGACACGTCGCATTGGTTATATTTATAGGCTTGTTGAGGCTTTCTAGAAAATTCAGATTTACGTAACAATACTGAGCTACATTTAAGGGTTTACGTACACACATATATTGTTGATTCTTACTCTTGAGAATCTTCCGCAACTTTGAAGAATAAGCAGGAGTTTTGCAATACATATCTAACACTGTAAGCTATGCATGTTTTAAATATAAACTTAATTTAAACAAATGTTGATATTAAAATAAATATATAATAATAAATTCGTTACATACTAAAGTAGCTAGGATGAATACTAAAACACAACTATTCTCTAGTGAAAATTATTTAACATTGAATTAATCAGAATAGAAGTCGAAAGGGTGAGAAGAATTAGTCAGAACTGACAAATAAGCTGATCTATATATAATAAAGTAACTTGTAACTAAGAAAATCAACTGAAAAGTGGTCAGTAAAGAATGCAATATTATAGCAATGTCTGCAGACTAAAACTGAAGATCATTTCTCAAGAAACATTACCTGAAAAAATGCATAGTGAAAGCTCAAAGACATAATATCAATATTAGAAACTCTTCAAAACATTTTTAAAACATCCATTGAAGATAGAAAACAAGAAACAGAAGAATCTACAACAACAACAAGACTGTAAAGTAGCACTGTCAAAGATAAAGTAAAAATAAGGACTATGAGAATATGCTAGATTCATTCTAAATATTTGCAAACTTATGGCAGCGCTTTCAGATAGAGGAAGAGTTTTATAAATGTATGTAATTCATGCAAACTGAAACCTATAATTATCATATCATGAATAGCACATGAATAACATGAGAAGTTCTTAATGAAACAGTCAAACTCTTACAATTTAATACACACACACACACACACATATAGAAAACTTACACATACAGTACTTAAAGCCATAGGACAAGCCTATGGCTTTAAATAACCAGCCAGTTTGTAGCAAAAGTATTGTAAAAGCACTGTAAAGCACATATTCTCTAACTTATATTACATTGTGCTTAAGGCATTTACTTTAAATAGTAATAAAAATGTTCAACAATAGAGTATCAAAGTGCTATATGAATAACAAAGTTTAAGGTACCTCTTCTACAGTCTCAGGAATGTTCACTTTACTCATAAGGAAGACTTCCATAAACTCTTTAAGAGAAAATTCTTCATGACCTTCTGCATTTGTTATAATTTCATACCTAAAAATGAAAAGAAAAGAGCATACAAGTGTTTCTGTCACAAATGCAGATTTTAATCATTCCAATATTTTAACACGAGTGCTTTAAATTTTGACATCCCAAAAGTATCAGTACATTCATCTCAAAATTGTTAATAATTCACTTTGTAGTAACAAAATAAGCTTATTTTATACTTTAAAAGTTGATAAGGTACATAGGTAAAATCAAAGGTACATAGGTAAATTCAAAAATATAAGATAAACTAAGCAAAACATTCTGCTTATCCTATGCTCTTCACATAAAATGACAATGAGAACTAAACTACCATAACTGCAATGTATGGTGTTTACATTGGCTTTAAGTAATATTGTTTTATTGAATAAAGACTAATGGTGAATCAAGCAATTAACATGAATAAACAATAAGCACTGAATAATTGGAATTCAAGATATGTTAAATCTTGCTGTAAAAGTTACATGCAAAAATACCTTAGTATTAAGAAAATGTATCAACAATATCAAAACACTGAAAGTGCCACATTAATACTAAACACTACACATCTTAATTTTAAATATTTACTTTGCATTAGTCTCCAGCCCTTATTAGATAAGTTATAGTTAAAATATTCAGCAATATCCACTAAATGTAATGATGTAAAGTGCATAATATTAGTTATATTACAGAAAATGCATATAAATCACTAACTGATACTAAACACTGAAAGAATAATCATAAAGTAACGACATGATTGCATATTATTTACATGATAAAGTTTGCCTAGAGATCACTCATCAATACAATAATCATAAAGTAACGACATGATTGCATATTATTTACATGGTAAAGTTTGCCTAGAGATCACTCATCAATACAATAATCATAAAGTATGGATTAAACAAAATATTTCAAACTTGTATCTTAAGAACCTGGTGTTCAAGTTCTGGGAGTTTATTTTCACTAAACCATGTAGTTTATTACTACACAATGGATTTTCTGTGCTGTGCCCACCATGGGTTTCACAACCTGGTATTTAGTATTCTGTACTGAGGCACTTGCTGATACATACAGTCCCAGAATATAAGAGATTGGAAACAAAGTATATATATTATGTGCACATGTATGCCAAAATCTAGAATGAACCTTAATTTTACTGGAAGAGGGCGATTGGTAACAGATTAAAGTGACGTATGTATATATATACATGAATACATAATATATATATATATACACATACCTTTGCATTAATTGATGTCATTGTCAGAGTACTTTGTAATGTTTTTTTTGTATAATGTTATTCTATACAGCGTGTTAACTTTCTAATGATGCATAAAAAATCCATTACATGATTTCATTGGTATTAAACCAAGCTCAAAAGCTAACATGATAAGAACTTGAAGTCATATGGTAGTCTCGTTCAGCACTGCCCCCTATATTAAAATTTTTTTTCGCATGCCACAAGCCTTGAACTCTCACGTACTTCGTGACCAACATAGTTCAACTGCGTCTCACATATAAATCATCATGCAACAACCCTCCACCAATAAGAGTGCAACACACCCTCCTGATGCATGTGACTCCCTCTATTCAATTCTACCGAACTATCACTTCGAGATTAGGCAGAAAACAAAACACCAGTTTGAAGTGGGTGGAAAGTGTAAGAGGAGGTAAGTATCTATCAGAAATCTACTTTCAGTATAGGAAAATGATAACTTCTGATACAGTGCATACCTCTTCTCACCCGTATAGCTAGAATCCCACATTGAATAGGCAGAGGGATGAGTGTGTAGGATAGAAATAAATATCCTTCGAAAGCATCCAAAGAACACCCATGAACTATGATCCCTGTTGAGAGTGGGAAACTTCTGTACCAGGTATACTCTGCACCCAGTGTGGGGAATAGGTGTTGCATACATGAGCGAAAAATGGAAGGAGCACAAGCAACAAGGGAGAGAAAACCAGTTGGGTCAGAATCCAAACCACAGTATACCGGAAGCTCAATTCCATAGAAGAAAGACCATAGAAAAACCATCTACAGACAGAGAAATGGGGAAAGGTAAAATGGATGTGCTTCAAGGTGTAAAGTGGCTAGGGCTCAACATGTCATACACAGCCAGTCAACTCTAGTAAAAAAACCAAGCAATATTGGAAATAGAAATTCCAACAAGTGGTAGGAGGGTCCATACTGTTTTCACCTCAAGTTACATAGAACAGAAGGCTATAAAGTGCAAGCCAATCTATGAAATTGGCACGTATACACAAATCCAAAACCAACTATATATCTGGGAACCTGACATCTGAACAATGGTAAGAATGAGTGTGCCAAAGTGGCAGGTCACATTAAACTCAAACCCAATCACACTGGTACTAGAATGTGCAACATCAGTCTCGGGCAGGGAAAACACACTGAGGTGGAGTGTGAGAACCATCACTCCAATCAACATTATCATCCGGATAAAATCACACAGAAACCGGAGAGCTACACCACCCTCTGGGTCCCACCATACAAAACTGGATCACCTCTACAAATATATATTGCAAATGCACCCTCCGGATTGATCCACATAGAGGCTGGGTGCCACATCAACTACCGAGACCCACCACACAGAAGTGGAGCACATGATTGGAGAATCACACACTATCTACACCAGCAGAACATCACCACCCTACTTTCTACTGAATGGAAGTGATCACATTCAGAAGGATACCTCCATGGTCCACTATCCCAGCAGTTCGGAACTACAAAGTGGCAAAGACTCCCATACTGCACTAGAAGAATAAGGGGAGATAATATGTGGTGGAGAGTCCAGAGGAATACCAACATCAGTGACAGTGCAAAGGATGACCACAAAAACCCTATTTTAAAAGGCAGACCATCCCTGATTTATTCAATCAGAGGGATGGCAGGGATGGGCAGTTAACCCCTTCTGTTTTTATCCAAGCTAGTCCATGAGTTAGTAAGGTCCGGAACGGGTATATTAATGAAGCAAATATATCGTAAGGAAAACCTATTAGTGATCTAGTGGAACACCCCATCTCAACAGTGTGTGTTATTAGCTGAAGGTATATTGTTTTATTATTAAATCAGCATATTAATGGATATATTAATGAAGCAAATATATATCGCAAGGAAAACCCACTAGCAATCTTGTGAAACAACCCATTTCAACAGTCTGTGTTATTGGCTCAAGGTATGTTGTTTTATTATTAAATCAGTATGGCTGTACAGTGCAAATTTGAGATAAAGGAAACATACCTGGACAGGCAACACTCACCATAGAAAGAAAACAAGATATATATATAAAAAAGAAAACTTACCCAGTCACAGCCTCACTAAAGTTTGAAGGATGGTAACAGGTGGAAGATGGTATCCTGACAAGGAAGAAATATTCACCCAATGAAGACAATGGGAGATGAACGTATGAGGTATACTCCACATGCCCGACTGAAGAATTTCTTCCAATGGATGATGGAGGTGAAATGCCAGAGAAAAGGTAAGGTGCTGTATCTGATGCAACAACTGGAACAGATTTCAGGAAGAAGGAGACAAGAATGAAGATGCCAATTCAATCAACAGTGAAATCCAATTGGTAAGGGTATCAAAAGAAGAGTCATGGACAGAATAACATTGCCAGGGAATAAAGAGGCAGGAACAGGAACCACGGAATGGAAGCTGTACAGGCAATGTAACGATAACGATGAAGAGCACATACAGGACATAGAAGTCTATCAGGATTAGACAAGGGAATAAAGGTGTGTGATAAGGCTACTCGATAACCAGGTATGGAAGAGACAAAAGTCTCATGATCAAACAGCAAAGTGAGGAAATCCATAACAAGAGGAACAATAGGCCTAGAAGCACAACCAAAAACGTCTGCACTAGATCACTGCAAGAAGTAATAGTTCGGTAGATTCAAATCGGAGTGTCACATGATGATTTATATGCAAGATGCAGTTAAACTACATGGATTGTGAGTATGTGAGAGTTCAAGGCTTGTGGCATGCCAAAATTTGTGCATATAGAGGGCAACACTGAACAAGAAGAAAAGGCATGCGAGAAAAGGCAATGTATCATACCAGAAATTAATAATAACTCTAGTTTTATTAGCCTATAGATTTGTCTAGGTGTTTAATTTCTACTTTATCTCATCCTTTGTTATCAGAACAGTATAGTGTCAATATTTTGTAATGGTTTAAGGCTCAAGTGTTTGTGTAGAACTATTATAGTAAAACAAGATTAACGTGAGTCATATTAAGAATAAGTATTATGTATATAATTTCCCCAAAAATTATATTTTTTCCCAGCTTAAGAATAAATACAACTTCTCAGATTTGTGATTTCTTCTGATAAATTACCAATAACAAAATCATTGTATTTCATACCTGCTCCCTTGCATTACACATTAACAACTTGGCCTATAAACATGTACCTGTGATATAACTACTTGTGTACATGTAGGTAAGCATGACGAAAATATCAGTAAAGTTATCATTAAAGATAAAATCAACCCAAATGCTTATAATAATATATAATGATGTATACTAATGTTACAAATCATCACAAATGTTACCAGATTTGACCTTCTATTTAAAGTAACTAAAGTAAAACACTGCAGTGGAATTATGATGACACATATTTAAATACATGTGTAGTAAATTTGATAAGTTCTTCTAATATCTGAATAATGCCTGAAATATTGATCATCCATCCTTCACAAGTAAACAACAATCTTTTAATATCATCTTAGCTGTGGTTCAGATTTTATACTTGTTTTTCAAAATAATGAAAAGGCTTAGCTATGAGGTTGTACAAATTGAGTTTTCTAAAAATTAAAGCTCATGCTACTTAAAAATGTTATAGCAGTTCATAATTTTGAAAAAAATCTTACAATTCATGAATATTTGCAATACTACTAGTTTCAGATTTACATGTTACTAAGAAGAAAGTTTACAATAACATCACCCTCTAGGTAGTCTTGTTAGGGAATAAAGAGGGTCACTTTAAAATTCTTGAGATATGGCGAATTTAGCAGCTAAACACCATAATCTCAGGCTATATTCACAGTTCAAAAGATACCCATAACTTTTGATTTCTTTTATAATGTAATCAATATTTTCACACATATGAAAACTTACAACTTCTACTACTTGAGTAACTAGTTAAAAACTTGTATAGCATAGTTCTATTTAGAATTCACAATAACGTTTTCAAAGAACATAAAAAGATTTTCCCCTTGTGAGACCATATTGATTTACCAATGAAATTTTAAACTTTGCTAAATGTGAAAGCATGAATATGAGTCCTATTAACACCTGCAAATTAAGCTATTTCTCTGAGAGAAAAACCTCAAAACTGAGAAATGACAAAGTGAAACTCATGTTTCCAAACATAATGAGCTAAGTGGTGCTACTACACTTATTAGTGTAAATAAACAACTGGATAGCATTATTATAGATCTTTACTTTGAGCAACAGTCACTCAAAAGAAGATACTGGTATAGTTCTCATCAATAAACTGAAACAAACATCCTGTGAAAAGAAAGAAAATTGCGAAATTTAAACAAAAATACTGGGAAGCAACACACAAATTATCCACGAAACCTTAACAGCAAAAAGTTCAACATAATGTTTTGACCAAGATGTCTCCAGAACGGAGTTTCTTAACTGACTTTGAGAGCCAGCAAGCCCCTCTAAGCCCTTCTGAATAAAAAAAGGGGACATTTGCCCTAAAGATTTACCAGATAGTGAATGTAAGTTCAGAAAGCAAGGTACAGGATCACATTGTGCTGGAGATGGCTGTGCAGAGTCTTCTAGGCGTAGTCGTTTACCAAAAAGCGGAGTTTTACTATTTTTTCATTTGGATTGGGAGGATCCACAATTAAGAAAAAAGTTTCAGTTTCCACTGACCCCACCCGCCATGGAGTCCTACAAGGGGATGCACTACAATGTCAAACAAGGACACTGCAGCAAAGCCAGGATTTCATGAGCACTATACCCAAACACCAGCATCAGACATGATGTCCACAACACCCATTGAGAATGCCCAACACTGGTACTCAGTTGACCCTAGCCCAAGTGAACCAGCTGATTGTCCCTTGGGGGTCACCCCAAGGCCACCCTCCTTCTGGAATTCAAGGCCAAAGTGGTGTGTTTCAGTGCCCCAGACACCACTCAACTACCAAGATCCTCTCCTCCCCTTCATGGGTCGCCACGCACGGCAAACACGTGGGTGGATGTTTAGATCCCAGAAGAAGTAACTGAAAATACAGAACCTTCCCCCCAGGTCCCCTCACCACGTACAGGAATCCATGTCGAGGGGGAACACTAAAGTAGCCCAAGACTTGGTGGCTGGTGCTATCAGCCAGTTGCCTTCTCTCTCTGGGAGGTAATTTAAAATTAAGGGCTGTGGCAGGTAGCCCAGAACTTAGTAGCTCTACCATGAGGCAGCCCCAAACTCACTGAGCCATGCCAGCCAAAAGCTGAAAAAACTTCATTTAACTCTTTCAGCACGGGCTCAGTTCCTGGGACCGACCTTATAACCATTTTGTGCTTGTTATAGTTTTCATGCTATAACTTTTAAATTAGTAAGCATATGTCAACAAAATTTGGCAGATTATCAGTAAACAATACAATGCTTTCATATGCAAAATATCAAATATTTATATTAAGTCTTAAGGTTCGTAAAGCAATGTTTTTCTCATGCCTTTTTATTCATTTTGCATGTTGCCTATGCAATATCCAATGTAATTTTTATCTTAAGATTAAAAATACTTTTATGCATCAGAAAATTTTCAAATTTCACATGCAAAATCTTTATAATCTCCAGATAATTATCAACTTTTTTGTTTAAAACTATATTTTATTTGTTATTTTCACTAGTGTATTTCTGTATGGGTTGGTTCGATATGACCAACTTCGTAACCACCATAAAAAATTAGGAAACAAATAGAAATTATGCCTCTTTCATTCTAGAATGACAACAAGTTATAACATGAAAACATAAATGTTTAGACTAAATAGCTTAAATCTCATAACATTATACATTTATATATATTTATTATTTTTATTAGATTGACCTTTCAGCCGTGCCTGGCTAACAATACAGAAGTTACAATGACGTGGCAAATGTGCACTCATGTTACCGTATCAAGTAGTGTAAACTGACCTTTAGTCTTTATAAAATGACCGTCTTGGCTGTGTTTTAGTAGACTAGTATTTTGTAAAATACAGTCACATTTAATTATTATACATTATACATGTATATAGATTACTGCTATTTAAAAATCAGTTCTTAAACTTATTTTTCTTAAACATAGAAAAGTAAATAAAGAAGCAAAGAAAACAATTATCTCTTCTAGTTATGACCTTTGTACTCGGTTGCTGCTTGACGTAGGTTGCTAAGCCTTTTAAAATTTCACACATGGAGGATATGAAACAAAATATTTTTTATAGGTTTCATACATACAGTTAAATAACCAAAAAATCATAAATTACTATATCAATACCATAGAATTCCACTATAATTTCTCAAGCTTAGTAACTAAGCTGTATTTCAGTCTAAAGAAATACAAAATTTTGAGCAGGCTAAAGACACAACCTACCTTCTTGAAATCTTGGTTCAAAAGAAAGAGATGGCTTCCCAAGAACTTAAAATGGCTAAGAAAACCACTAAGGGGACATTCCAAGCTTTTAATTGGTTATTCATGTCATATATAGAAGTAAGTGTATGTAAGGGTGTGTTTCCAAAAATGGAAAAAGGTGGGCAGGGTGCCACTGTGTTTGATTTATTACATGATCAATATCTTAGCAAATAAAAAAGATAAGAGGTTCTTTACTGATATGAAACTATAGACTTAGTATTTTGACATCACAAACATCTAATTTGAACCAGTGCTGCATTCAACATATCACATGACACACAAAAATCAATGTTTAAACTGTGTTTTTTAATATTTACTTTTAAATTAAGAAATTGAGTAGGACATAATACTAATATTTGAATTATAAACTACAGTTTGATATCATACTTATTGACATAAATTCATGAAGTAGTAGTTCAATAAAATTTTAAATGCGAGTCAACAAACGTGATGACATGGCCTTTCACCCGTGACCCATATGGAAAGGGTTAATCAAACAAGTAATAATAAGATATAATAATAGAAATATTCTGGTAGTTGAAATAATCAAAGTTGTAATAATCAGATATATTAATTTAGATTATTTTCAAGTCATGACTTGTAACACTAATGATTAAGTTGAACAAACTTAAATTAATAAAAAAAAGATTTAAAAAAATCATTATGGCAATCTTTCAATTACTTGGACTGTTGGATTAATTGGAAACACTAATTTCGATTAGTTCATTATTTTCATGACTAATCAATGTAACTGATGCTCATATGTAATTGACTATATCAATTAATCAAATTAATTGCCCAAATCTAAATGATATCCATATTTTCCTTCAGTGATGGAATCAAACTGTAGTTGAATTTAAGTGATCTTTCATGATTATATTTACTAGCAATAATTCCTATTTGTAGAACACCATTTTTGCTTATTAGGTATGCACTGCACATATTGAAATCTTGGTTCAAAAGAAAGAGATAGCGTCCTAGTAATTTAAAATGGCTAAGAAAGCCACTAGGGGACTTTGTTTTATTTAATTACAATTTCAACAGAAAAAAATACATATGCACTTTCCATAGGTTAACCAGCTACACCTACGAATAAGCTGAAAATGTAACTGAAGCTGAAGCACACTTCCTTATTTTGGAAAACTTTACAGAAAGGTATTTTCTATCTTGACCAGACTGTAAAATATGGAAATTAACTTACTGTCGACGCCTTGCGTAGGAGGGTATTCCAAGCATGTTAAATGGCAGAAATTCTTGAAGTTCTTTACCTTCACAGTCCGATTCATTAAAGTAAAGAAGATGGTGAAACCATATGTTAAAGGCCAGGTTGCGCTGTTTTGTAGACCGAACATGATGAAACCACCTGAAAAAAATTCATCATTACACATCCAAGAAAGCACTTAAGAATTGTTGTTAGTTTCCTAGCAATATGCATGTACTGTAAAACTACATGTTAAAGGCTGAATTACACTGCTTCACAAACTTAGGAATTCTAAGCTATAACAAACTACCAGAAACAGAATTTAGAAAATATAAAATTATATTGGTATTAAAGGAGAAAATGTTAAGAGAAATACCTTGCATAATTTGTTATAACTATATTATAGTACAAAATAATAATAATGTCTATAATACAGACAGATCAAGAAAGTTTAATGGCAATAGTTTGTTATAACTATATTATAGTACAAAATGTTGATTTAACATTTGTCTACACATACAACCACTTCGGATAAATTAATTTCATTTTTTGGTTAATTCTTACAAAACAAAATTCAGCTATTAATATTAACTGTTTTTTATATAATATTAACATATTAGCAAGACATTAACACAATTGCTGCCATGTGTCCCACCAGCAGGTCACAATTGACTTTTAGTTATGGACCATGTGACACACTGATGTATTACAGACAATTGTGTTTCAAAGCTAAATTTCTCTTGTGGCATATAAGTATGGAACACTGTAACTGCTCCTTGACACCTCTTGAATGTTTAACTTTTTTGTACTTAATCTATTAGGCTATCTTGTGTTAAGCTAACATGTTAACTTATAGTCTCACAAATCATACAGGAAGTTTTATATGTTAAAATTTTTGTGCCAAACTAAAAACTTGTTTAATACATACAAAATAATTACTGGCACAACTAAGTCTCTTGGATGTTGTATGATGAAAGATCTCTGATCGATAGTAGTGGCAGTTTTATTTTACTTACATTTTATATTTGTTGAAAACTATGAGATTTACAAATGTTGATAAAAATTACTTAGTAGTACAAATTTCCAAATTCTGAATAAATATTTCAAACACACACACATACACATGTATGTATAATTCATCAGAAAAAGGATGTTACTATGTTTGAAACATTCACATGAGATTACATTTCAATATATTAGTGTTAGAGCTAGGCAATTAATGGTATTTGTCAATTGATTAATTCTCCATTAATTGATTACAATTGATTAATACAGTGCTCGTCAAACCATAGCACCATTGAGTAAAAAGTTGAGGCAGGTACAGACAGCCAGTAAACCTCCTCCTAGTCAGTACTTCCAAACTAGCATTAGTAGCTTTGCTATAATACATCTTGCATAACAATTGACTTAATCATTATTTTGACTAACAGATTGTTGGAATAATCAAATACTGTAATGATTAAAAATACTAATTTCAATACAATCAAAATTTCAATTAATCAACTGTTTGAATAACTGAAAATGGTCATAATTAGAAATACTAATTTTCATTAGGTGATTATTTTTGTGACAATAGATTGGAAAAATAATTGAAAACAGTAATAGCCAAAAACAATAAATTTGTTTTATCAATTTAATTGTTATTTTGATTAATCAATTAGTTTACATGGCAGTAACTAATGCAAATGTTGCTTATAGGTAACCAGTCATATCGGTTAAATTGTCCAGCCCAAATTAGTATCAACATCCAAGGAGACCTTAATATATATATCTTATCTGAACTTGGAAAAAATCATATACTAGGCTTTTCTGAAGTAACTACTGGCAACCAAATTAGGTCATACAAGTAAATGTTTTACACACCTACATTATTGCAATTCTACTTATAGTTGTGCAATCAATAGGTTCCAAATTATAATTGTTGGCTATTTTTACATAAGTAAAAGTACTGTAATTTAATAAACATGTTTTTCTCTCATAGATAAGATTTAGCTAAATGTAAGCACACTACTTTAAATTAATAGTTTGGGAAGTTCCTATACAAGGTAATGTCAAATGAAAAACTTGAAAGATTACACAATTTTTCTTTGCAAGTATATACAACTATGAAGTTATATCTATATAATTAAAAGAGTAATGAGTGTGGGGTGGAAGCTTTTTATCTTCATTAAACTATACAAGTATGAAATTAGGGGTAGTGAAGCAATGTCACTATATGCATAAAAGAGGGGTGGGTATAGATAGTACTATGCATTACAAAAGGAAAGATATTTAAAATAATGGATCTGTCATCCCTCAGATACCTATTTCAGACAGCAGTGTTTATGTGTTAAGATTTTGTGTGTGAATTTCTACATTTGTTTATATAAACTTAGAGTGCTGGTACCATCACCCCTTTGGATTTTAATACCAGGTTTTAATACCTGGTACCCAGGTTTTGAAAATGCCACTAAATATTTTACTAGATAACTCAATCAGTTTGTCATCTTTTATTAGACCATTCAGCCCAAAGTGGTTTTTGTACTAGAGGTGTTTGATGCATATCATGTTTTGGAATAGGTTTAACCTGCCAGCCATTCAGTTATCCCTAAACACCATCAGATTCATTCAGAACTCTAAGTACCTAACCTCATACATGAGTAGTCTAAACTGGCCACTTAACTGTTTTAATTACTTTAAATACACAGTACTGCCTTTACATTTTATAAACTTTGTGCATTCAAGCATAAAATACCACAACCAAAGAAATACAGCGTATGTGAAGCACAAATTTTGTCCCTAGTTTTGGATAAAACATTGGGTAATAGAAAGTATATACTTATTAGGTGTATATTTTAAAACAATTTGTATTTAACATGCTTATCTAATGTCAGATTTGGGGTAATAATTAAATCAGAAAGGTTACAAATTAAAACTAAGAAAAACATTAACAGTGAGAAGATCTTGAATTACATTTCTGTTGATATATTACATGTTATAAATGTAAATTTTGAAAAATTTGATGATTTAAATCAAAGTAACTCTTCCAGGTAAAGTGTCTAGAAAAAAACAGACAATCTAACTCATTTATATCTTTTTTCCTCATAATATGGGCATTAATATGAAAATGTATTTCTGATAGGTACTTCTCTCACCCACTTCCCGTTCTTCCTCCCTACTGAGATGCTGGTGCTTATAATTTGTGCCTGCCAATTCTCAAGTATGAAAATTGTTCTAGAATAGTAGAGGGAGCAAGCTGTGCCAGTATATATTGCACAGTATGATTGGTGAGGAGTAGTCACATGATCTGCACATGTTATGAAATGATGCAAAGCTGTTGGGGTATAAAGACTGGTGTACCATAGCAAAATGTTTTTTTAGCAATGCTTAGAGGATAGACCAGGATCGAGATAGCTTTGGGTGAAAGGAGGTACTACTGTTTTGAAATAAACCTTTTGGTTAGTGTTAATTTCTTTTAAATAGTATGAACATATATGCATGTAATGAACTACTTTTTCATCCTCCCTCAATATATTTGTAACTAACATAGATTAATAGTTAAAATCTACATATGCCATATCTCCAAAATGATTTGGTAAAATATAATTGGTTTAAGTAAAAACAGTTGTGAAGCTCCAGTTATTTTTTTCTTAATGTCAAGTTTCAAAAGTAGGGAAATATTTACAGCAAATGAAGCATTCAAAGTGATACTGTTGAAGAATTATTATCGAAAAAATGGTCTAAGCTAGTTGCTCAAAAAAATGAAAGTTAACATTTTCCTAAATTGAAAATGTATTTTCAATAATACTTAACTCCACTGACACTTTAGCTATTCCTTGACGTTGGCTTTGCCTATCTAAGCATTGGTTTCGCATGCTCCAGTCTTTTATATTCCACTTAATTGCCCTTGGCAATATCTAATTTGCAAATTCCTCCACCTGTGTCAATGCACCCTCCATCCTGACACTGTAAATAAACCCCTTACTCAGATAATGTAATCCCTTTTTCAAGACTTGCACCATCCCAGTCACTAACACTGACTCTTTATGGGGAGGAAGGGTGGGAAAGTGTCAGGTGAGGTAAGTATTATTGGAAATACATTTTCAATTTAGGAAAATGTAAATTCCAAAACATACTGACCCTCTGCTGATACTTTAGCTAAAATCCCACTTTGAGAAGGTAGAGGGGCTGGTGAGGGCACTGTCCATACAGAAAGCATCTGTATAGAACAGGGGTGCACAAAAATAATAAGAGTGGTACCCAAGTGGGGAAACTGCACTACACCCAGAACAGGTATGCTCTTTACCCAGAACTTCAGATTGGTATCAAGGGTGGAATAGTACGAGTAATTATTATAGGCCAGCCCAAACCAGATAACCGAGGTTCCACAACTCAAAGTTGGAATTAAGGGGTCATGGTCCCTATATCCCATGGTGATGGCTAGGGCAACTGGACTGCAATGTGATGTATAGATATACTTTTGATTAGATCCCAACCCATAGCCATAGAGTGGTGTGTTCCAAACCAGCAGAATTATGATGAGAAAGTAAGCAACGCTGTAGTGCACAAACTTTCTCTTCCACCTGAAGAAGTCCAAAAGGCAACACCCTAGACTCAGAATGATGGGATCATATATGCCTTTTTGAAACAAAGGAACATAACTCATTCAGTCTGGAATTATGAGCATTCATCCTCACTCTCCAACTGAGTGGGCAACGAGCATTCCACTTGCTTCTAGAATTATGGAGAGGACATAAAACAATGTGTTCAACCAAGGACCTAGGATAGAACCACTTTGCAATCAGAATTATGAGGAGATAGAGGACCTCCATAAATGAACAACATACAACTTGATATTGTTCATAAGAAGGGCACACCCCAACAAGATAGCATAGATATCCCTCTTCTACAAGACTGGAGGAACACACTCAAACACTCTGGAGGAAAAGCTATAACTGTCCACCACCCCAGCAACTTGAAACTGGGTGTGGTAAGGTCTCCCTAGCTCCACTAGTAGAATCTGAGGGGCGGTGATGCGTGTTGGGGAGTCCTGAGGAACAGTGCTCTGGAAACAGTGCAATAGGTGAACCAAGTTCCCTAAACTTTTAAACCCAAATGACACCAATTTATTCAATCTGATGATCAGCAGGAACAGGCAGAATCTCCTTTAGCTTTACTCATGATAGTCCATGACAATATGATAATACCATATGCAAATGCACCTAGATGGTCTTATGAAACACCTCATTTCTACAGAGCCTGTTGCAGCCCGAATTAAGTATAGTCAAATAGGTTGCTAGTTCGAAATCGGATAAAAGCACACTTGTCTGAGCAACACTCGCCACGGAGTGGGATCTGGTGAAAGCAAGATGTAAGGGATCTTGAAAAAGAAAGAAAAGATAAGATTACTCCATATAATCTAGCAGATGTTGTTAAAACAGTCATGAGGGGTAGTGGAAAACCTGTAGAAGAAAAACTGCCAAATCATATAAAGAATAAGAGAGAAAAGCATTAGGAGAAGTCCACATACAGGCCTATAAAATATCCCCCAGTGAATCAAAGAAATGGGCAGTCAAAGACATAAATGTGCTAAAGCTGATGAGATGTAATTCTCAGAATATTCCTCACCTGTAAAATCCAGAATATGCAACCTAGATAATTGCAAAACCACCTCCAAGGATGTAGGGATAAACCATTGGAAACTAAAGTATCTCACAGAATATAGACAAGAACTATCACCATGAAAGGAGTTAGAGTCACATAACACCTCTGGGCCTGACAGGACAAAACAAATGATCAACATGTGATTGATTGTAGAGGTGAGAAATAGTTGACAAAAGAATTGTAGAGAGGGATGTATTCCCTTCCCTAGTGGCCAGAGACTTAGAAAGAAAGGACCTATCAGGGTATAGAAGGACGTAAAGGGAGAGATAAAAGAGTCCTACAAACATGTCAACAACTCCAGCTGATGACATCAGCATGTCAAGAACAACAAAATACCCATTAAGGGAGAGATGGTACATGAGGTTAAAGGCTCAAATGGTTGTCAAGATAAAGCATGTAGTACCACCTTAATATTTCGATTAAGTAATGAAAAAGGCCATTTGGGAAGAAGGCTGGATGGGACTGGGGAGTCTAAAACCATCAGATGTTTATAATAACTAAAAAGAGATGAAAAAGTTGTCTGACCTAAACGACAGGAGATGACGCTAAACCCAAGTAAAAAAACAGGTCAAAACAAGATATGGTGAACACGTTTGGTAAAGTGGTTATAAACTCCTTGTGAGGCACACCCCAGGCAACTGTTGATGTTAAACCTCAAAGAGCTGGGAAGAGTCTTGGTGTAGAATGTTGGGTTGAAGATGCCTCAATAAAGATGAACAAAGAGGAAGATGCAGAAGTGGATTCACATGAAGAAACTGTAGAATAGGAAATCATGGCTAGGCTAGCAGCATCTTGCAAGTAGGGAATCGAAATATAGCCAGAACTCTCAGTAACAGAGGAAGTGAAGGAAAGTCATAGATGTACAATCCCATCCAAGCAGGACTGATTGCATCTACCATCCAAGCCTGAGGATGAGGTAGTGGAGATTCCAAAGCTTGTAGTTGAGTATCAATGAGTGGCAAAAGCTAACAATGAAGCCCCAAAGTGAGAACAAATCTATCAGAAAACTACACAATGGGGAATCCATTTGTTCAGGAGAAAGTGAGGACTGAGACTAACAATCTGCTATGAAATCCATCAACCCAGGAAAATGGCAAGCCAGAAAGCTGACATGATTGGAATAGGCCCCATAGAAAAGAACCAAATTTAACAGACCACTGGAATTGAAGAAACATCTCATGAGGATATTCCCCTGCAAAAGATCTAGACATTTCCTGTTGGACAGCATGAAGTTCTAAGTTACTGATGCAGAATGAAGATTCATCCTTCATTCATATATCATGGAATTCCAGACCTTGAAGATACACACTGCATCCCTGAAGTGAAGTATCTGTGAAAATAAACTATGGACAGAGGGGTAGTATATACACACACACACATACAAATGCTAATGACAGAGGTGATCCAAACCAACCACCACTCACAAACGAACATGTTGCTCCTGAAGAAAGAGACTGAAAATTCCAGTGTATTAAAGTTCCAGATCCGTTTGTTTTAATGAGACCATTGAAGGAATAGCATGTCCTCATCCCAAAAAATGCAAGAGATTTGAGGGAAGCCCACAGCCCAGAGATAGAACCATGCCTGACTGCTCATTTCATAGCCTGGAGCTGGATGGGAGGTGGCTGAGCTGGGCATAAAACATGGTGAGAACTTGTACAACCTAGCAGAAGACATATGATGCAGATGCTAGACAAAAAGCTTGATCCATGAACTGCAGAACTTGATCCCAGTACACAAAACATAGCTACAAGCAAGATGAATTAACTATGAGAATGTGGAGAAATGCCTCAGCAACCACAAACTTGGGCAACCAAGGACCTGGTAAAGAATGCCAATGTAGGGTAAGAAAAAACTCCATTGTGGGAGAAACAAAGAATAGGTTGAGATGAGAAAGAACGATGATCATCCATGAATCTCCCTTTATCTCAGGCACAACGAATAAACAGGAATAAAACTCTGAATGAATGGGAACAACTGTCACTACTACCCCCGTGATTAGTAACTTTGATAAGCGTGAAATGAAAATCCACACCCCACTGGTCAAGTGGAGGTAGAAATACCATAGAGTGAGGATAATGGAGGTGGAGAACTGAATGGAAAAACCAACCTCAATACCAGAACCCAAAGTGCCCATGGAACTGCAGTGAAGGAATACCAGGTGTCCAACAATAGTTGTAACCTCACTATAACTGACATCCCCCCCCCCCCAACCTAGGTTGATACTAATGCTAATAGTGTAAGTCGACCCAAATGGAGTGGCCCTGAAACTAAGGTCTGAGTCTTTCACCTACTAGAGCCAAAGAAGGTTGAGAGGTCAACAACAACAAAAAAACAAATGTCTGGCACCAATTTGCCTGGCAAATGCTCTGGGACACCTGCAAACATGAAGTGATGATAAAATGAAGCCATATGTAACACCCAGAGGATACAGCAAGTAGACAAAGTCCCTTCACCCAGGTATCTCTACAGAAGGAAAAGAAGCAGGCAATCTGACCAAGGTAAAAGACAATAGAAAACATTCGTCTGCAAATTAATGTGGGGACCATTGATAGTTTGCCAACAATTTGAGGGGGAAGAAACATCACAGAGCAAGAGTGAGATGCAAACAAGTACAGAAAATGTGATTGATTCAAGATGATCACATGAACCAACCTGGAACCCCATATATTCAAAATTAAATAATTTTAATCTTTGGAAATGAAAAAAAAAAATCTCCCTGGAGTTGGAAAGCCAAAGCATGCAAACAGACAAACAAGGGTACAAGGTATATCTATCCCATCACTTAATAAAGCAGTAAGTCACTTAGCATGAACCAGGAATATCATGTGAAGTAGGAAAAACTAATTAGTTCCTTTCGACCACCATCAAGGGAGGAGTAGACTTAAAGGTCAAAGAGAAAACCCCCAAAATCTCATAAACCAAATGACAAATTGAAGAAAAGGAGTAGGAGGTGGTTAATCCAAATTGAACTCGTGAAAAGCTGACTTAGTAAAGAAAAGCAACAAAAAAACCAAGTCAAAATTCTCCCCAGAATAACCAGGATCAACAAAAGAGGCAACTTCAGAGGCCCCAGGCAAAAAACACCTCTGGGCCGAATATATGTTTCCATCTCCCAACGAATCAAAACATGGACAGCCTCAACTGAGAGTGACCCCCCTCCCAACCATAGAGACATGCTAAATAACAAAAGGAGGAATAGGGGAAGTCAGATTAACTGCTGTGCTGACAACGGTAATAAGGAAATTCATACCTGCAAACATCACGTCCAATTTTTTTTTTAAAGGAAATTATAATTATACGGAAAACCACAAGGTGACACAAAAATCGCAATCCATAATGGAACAAACTACAGCACTTCATCGGACAAAACCGTGACCAAAGCTTTGTCGAGAAAAAGTGATTACATTATCCGAGTGAAGTGCTTATATACAGAGTCAGGATGGAGGACGCACTGACTCAGGTGGAGGAATTTGCAAATTAGATATTGCCAAGGGCATTTAAGCGAGATATAAAAAATTGGAGCATGCAAAAACAATGCTATAAATAGGCAAAGCTAACACTAAGGAACAGCTAAAGTGTCAGCAGAGAATATGTTTTGGAATGTAAATAACTTTTCATAGTGTTATTCTTCATAGTAAAATTTACATTAATAAACTTTCACAGTTCTATTGTTAAAAGTTTTAAGTTGTTAGCCTGCAAGCTGAGTGAATGAGTCTGGTATAATAAAATAAACAAGTTTTGATTACTCAAGGTAATCATTATTAACTTACATGTAAGGAATAAATATGCAGTCTCCGGGATTAATAGTTACATTGTACCATGGCACATCCTGTAATCCTGGATAACGATACATGTCCACTTTTTCTACATCAACTCCACTATACGAACCATCTTCATAGTCAATATTCACATTCTTTGCTAGTGTCTAGAAAAAATAAATTATAAATTCATTTGTATATTTGTATATGGGTATAATGCTTTCTGACAATATCTTTTTTAATTAATTTTCATTTAATCTTTTTTAAACTTAAAAGTGCACTACAAAAAATGTTTGTTTCTGAATTTCAGATTCTTTCATTTTAGTTAATTGATTAGTTAATATATTTAAATTAAGATTTTTTTTTAGAAAAGAACTTGTTGGTCATAATGTATGCATACCAAGAAAACTGTACTTGTAGGGACAATGAGCTACCATAAACTGCCAAATCTTACTTTGGCTAACATGTTGATATATATAATGTACTTTGTGATTTCTCATGTACCAAGAGTACGATATCAAAGCACGTGAACAGTGAGAAACTAACATATACAAGTAAAGAAAACTATTTTCAAAAAATAAAGCAAATGTAGGGATGGCTAATATCAATCCTTCAAAAACAATGCAAAAAAAGATAGTAGGGATGGCATTTTCATCATCTCCGCATAACAGCACAAGCACACAGTGTAGTAGAATGTTAACAGACAAAAATAGGAAAAATTAAATTCAACTGTGATTGAACAGTTTTTATAATATATATCTTGTTTTTGAAGGATTGATATTAGCCATTCCTATATTTACATTCTTTTTTTGAAAAGCTTTTCCTTACCTGTTTTTTAATGCAGTGTTTCAATAGACATAGGAAAGTTGTATTTACAATCAGTGCCATTTCTACAGAGGCAGTGCTACCACCTGCCTGATAACCAAGTTCTAAATGCAATGAGGTTTCAACTGTAATATTTAGTTTATCTATTATTGGCTGGTAAATTCTGTTTCACCCTGTACTTAAGCTCTTTAAAGGAATACAAAATTTATGTAAGAAGGCTAAGTTCAAGGTGTAATGATAACTTCGTTTCTACTAGAATTATGATCTTTTTTAATTACTACTACTTAATAATAATTATAAAAACAGATACTCTGTTTGAAACTGTCACCTCAATGAAATTGGTTGACACCACTGTTTTGGTTTTTCAGTTATCATGTAATAAAAAAAAAGCAGAAGAAAGAAGATCAAGAAATTCAAACTTTTTGCTATATAGTATTTTAAATTTCTGATGACCTATTGAGGAGATATTTCAAATACCATTTCAATGAACAATCCAAGCCATCCCTCCATAGGCAGTGCTACCACCTGCCTGATATATACTTACAGCCATGAATGAAAAAAAAAAGAACTCTAAAACATCATAAAACAATATCAATACATACACGATTCACAAGAAATGCCACTTTGCTTCCATCCAGAATACAATTCAAATTATCCATTGCATCTGTATGAAGTACAGACTTTGTGCCTCCACTACTTAGCCAGCCAACTATATCAACTAGAGATTTCTGAAGATTTCCACACTGCAATATTTTTGGAATGCCTATTTCTTCTGCCATATAAAAAAACATTTAATTTTCTTAGATTGCATCTCATAACATAAAACTAACAATATTCCACTAGTGAAATTGGATTAATTAATTTTATTCAAAAACCATTTTAAGCTTTCAACATCTAATGTCTCACGTGAAGAGTTTCTAAAAAATTAATACAAATATGGCAAATTAGCTAACAGATTTGTGTAAATATCTTGCACATATTGTGAACCATAGTGTGTGGCTGAGCATTCATCTGTTTCTTGTTTGAAAAGCTGCACGGCAAAGCTTAACATTCACTTTTGAAATGATGGGAGAACAGGCATGAATAATATTGATGCCAAATTTTATTTTGCAAGCAGGATATTATACACTAAATTGTTAGGAATTAATCACACTATCATTCACATTTCACATTAACTTAAAAGAATAAAAATGTAGATTTAGCATATGTTATTGATGAGCAGCTCTCAGCATGACTGAAATGCTCAACAATTACATTTTGCTATAAGTAGCTCAGAACTTTGGCTCTGAGTGCAACACAATTAACCTTTTTAAAGTCTACAAAATCATTTAAACTGATAGATTAACTTAAACTTTTTCCCATCACTGGGGATGGGTACTTTTGCTTATATGTTTATAAATAAACTGCATACAATTTACTAACTTTACCTGAGCTATAGAATCTCCTACCTTTAAGAAATTAATAATATTCATATTGATAACTCACAAAAAGATAAACTTTGAAAGTGAAATATTTGAAACATCCTGTGCAGAGTATTTACATGTCTTAAAACTCATTATATAACAATTTCTCAAGATAAAGTTCACTACCTCAACTCACATATTGTTCTAACTTCCACCAGATACAGTACATGTAAAAACAAACACAAGCACATCCAAAGGAACTTTCTGGTAAAAAACTATTAAATATTTTTTCTGTAAATTCATCTAACCAAAATGCTAGAAAAAGAACTAAAGCATTATTTTGTATACTTTTTTCTTCAGATTTCAAGGTATTTTGCACATATGTATTAGATATCCAAATCAAACCTAGAACTTTTACTTCATACACATGTATACATACACACACACACGAAAGTAAATAGTACTAATAGGATGGAAGTTGGGAGTAATACAAATGTCAAAATATAGGGTAGCTTAATCCTACTACAAGATTATTTTAATATCTGTAATTCATGTCAACATATTAGGGGTAACTGTCTTCTGACAACTAGCTGCAGACAATGAACAGCAACAGCAGTTGAAATGTTGAGTCAAAACACTCAATTCCTAACCCCTAATTCGATCTTTCATAATGGCTAACTAGTTTGACATTTGAATTATGTCTGATAAATGGAATATCTTCAACACCTTTGGGTGCTTTGGCTACAGACATTTTCCATTATGAGGTAAAGGATAATGACGGGAAGTGGCAATGGACAGCTTTCTCTTTTATTAGTTTCATAATATACATCTTGGTTTCTATAAACAACAAAACAAATATATTCATATTGTATCAAACAGGCAACTAGTTGTATATGCACTGTAAAAGTAAAATACAATAATACTACAAAGACCTATCATGAAATATAACATTTTCCTTTACCTGAAAATTAGTTCAGATAGATATCTCGCTGTAGAACAAAGAGCTATTACTTTGCATGCACTGCCATGTAAATTCTTGTGATTGCTACATGCCTTGAACAAAGCTCCCACAAATACATGTGTAATCATCATTAGACTATAGCCCTCCGCCAATAGAAGAGTGTCACATCCTCCATATGCAGTAATCCCCATGAGCACTAGAATATGAACATAGGCTCATTCTGAACATGGCAAAGTAAATGCACCAGAAATGGGCATGAAGGATGGAAAATGGTGGAGAGAGGTATCTATCGGGTAATGAAAGTATTAACTTCAGAAACATTACTGACTTTGCATTGCAAAGAGCTAGAATCCCACATTGAAGATGGTGGAGGGGGCAGTGTAGAGAAAAACAGCATCAGAAAGGAAAGCCTGCAGAGGGTGATTAGCTTTTCTGAATTTAGTGAATGTTCACATAGTAGTCACAATAACTATGATAATTAAATGTTTTGAAAACTCTTTTTTTGCATACTTAAAAATGAATAATGAAGAGATTCCACCAAGTAATAAGGTTTTTCTTCATACTGATGCAGGAAGTCAGAAAAAGGCATAAGTAATGTAGCAGCTGTTCTATCTTCTTTCTTCTTGACCTCAACACTCATTTCAATGTGTCCATAGTGAAGCCTAAAGAAAAAATTTGATCTTTATAACTAAACTTTAAGATAATTTTAAGCATCACGCACACTTTAAAAATTTTTTGCAAACACTGCTACATATGCAATGAATACTTAAGACATAATTATTAACCCTTACCTTAATCATTAGGACTTCATGTAGTGAATTATATTTTGTATATAATAATCCACAATTACATAATTACATTTCACTTTCAGAAGCAATCAGTGGTAGGAAAACATTTAAAAACAATCATATACAGGTACATGTATTTTGAGGAGATTTACAGAGCTCAGTAACAAATGATTTTACTTGCTTAAAATATCCAAACAAGAAAAGAATTTTAAAAAATCTTCTAAAGCAATAATTCCATTAGCAAAGATGTACAACGACAAAAAGCTTATTCATGTGTTGTTGTTGTTGTTATTGAACTTCAAGACTTCGGATGTATTAAGTGTGAAACCTGTTAATTATTACAAGCATTTTTTAAGTTTTAGAGAAAAATGAATCTTTTTAGTATATATTAGCTGTTGAAAAAATATTTTCTTAAACTTCTTTAAAAGTACAACCTATATCACTGTACATGACAATTTGTTCCACATATTTACAACCCTAATAACAAAAAAAGTACATCTGACTAAACTAAAGATTTACAGAATTTGAAGTCTTGTTTTTCTAATGGTAGCTGAAGTGGGATTTTTGTTTTTGCATATATATAACAGTAATTATTTGCCAATTAAACTTTATATTAGAGATTTTAAGACTGTTGCTAGAGATTCTTTATGAGTTTAATCTTGCATACCAAAAAAAAAGTCATTTAATAAATAGAATGATGAACATTTACTGAGAGAAAACTATTACTAACCACAATGTTTTGTCATAAATAATTGATAGACGTATGTTTAACAGCAAATTATTTTTCACAGATGAGTTAAAGAACTTTCTCTTCAATACTAATGAATATAAAAGTTTTACAATAAAGTAATACATGATATTTTTGTTTTGTTGTTATTAAGTACAAAGCTACAAAATGGGCTACCTTTACAATGTCCACTATAGTGATCAACCCCTGAATTTTCCCATTATAAGCCCCCAAGCTTACTGCTGAGCCACAGGGCAATGACGTGTCTTCATTTCAAACCCATAAACACATTTAATTTACATGATCACTATAAAATTCTCTTAATTCTTAGAGATATCTCAATTTGTAGAATAATATTTTAAATATGTAAACAGTGGAAATAAAAAGCAAATTTTATCTGTACAGCTATACAAGGTCAAATGAAGTCTCATAAACAGTGCTTCTGTTAAAAGTACTACCCAATATTATTCAATTACCCAAGTAAATTGAAGCATATACAATAAATTTTCTTAAACAATACAAGTTTATCATAGCAACTATAACTACAAACATTAAGGAAACTTAAAGTTTGCCTTTTTTACTAACTTTTTTTTTTATAAGTCTGCCTGTATATTAATCCATTTGTATATACTTTATAATGATATAATCATACTTAACTTAAATGTTTTATATAAACAATAATCATATGACATGATATACACAAGCATTAGAAACACAAATGAAAATCACTATTTATTGGTACATGCACTGTAACAAAAGTGTTTTTTGTGTGTACTAGGTTCAGGCCTTCCAATCCACTTTAATTGAAAATATAGGGGTGAATGTATGGAAAATTTTAAGAAAAAGTAGGAATAAAGTAATGAGGATTTTATAGAAAAGAAGGATGAAGTAGAATGATACTATGACTAATTTTTCTCTTTTAAACTTACTAGCATTTACTCTTTGATTTTTCCTACTTCATAAGCTCTCAGAATGTGTTTAATGCTTGCATGGATAAACTTACCACACCATGTTTATATCAACAATTCTTCAATATGCTAGTTATAGAATTTGCTATAAAATCAAAATTCAGCATGAACAATTTGAAATTTAGACTGTTGTAATATCTCCTGAAAAGTTGTAATGCATGTGGGTTATCATAATTTGAATAATAAGTATAATTATACAACTAACAGTGTTATGGAAGAAAAGGATCTTGGGGTTCTGGTTGATCAGTTTCTTAAGCCATCCAAGCAGTGTAGTGTTGTTAGTGGTGAGGAAAATAGGATTTTACTTTGTATCTACAGAAATAATGAATGCAAATCTAAAGAGGCTATGAGTTTGTTTTGTTTTAGTTCAGTTAGTAGATGGGACAACATAGTTGGGCCAAAAGGTCTTTTGTTGTCCTTAAATTTTATGTTAAATGCTAATAGTAATATATATCAAGAAACATTTAATATTATATTATTATTTTATGCATAATCTGCTGATATTATTATAAGGTAGTAGATATGAAGGGGCATTTTGGCCTATCAAAGATTAGAGCTGGGTAATTAACTCAATTAATCAATTATCTATAGGCATCAATTACCTCAGTGTCAGGTAAAATAACGCATTCCTCAACATTTCAATTAAGTTGATTAATATCATGAAAAATAATCAACCAATCAATATTAATGTTTCCGATTATTAGTGTTTCCAATTAATCCAACGATTTAAATAATCAAAATATTGCCAAGATGATTTCTCATTATTTTTTATTAATTCAAGGTAGTTCAGCTTAATGAATTAATATCACAACTCACAAAAATGATCAAAATTAGTGTTTCTGATTATTACTATTTTTCTATTATTCCAATTGTATAATTCAATTACACCACCTATGGTTGTCTTTTTTGTAGGACCTTCATGATGTAAATTATACTTAATTTATGACAACCTGCTTTTATACATTTCTTTTTTTTTACCTCAGCAATGTATTTATGACTGTCAGCATCGTAAACTTATTCATAGATAACTTCTACAAAAATATTTTAACCAGTATGAAATGTCTGGTAGTGTGATGAGGGTTAGAACTAAAAAGTGACTACTATGAATAAAACAGAAGTCTTTGTGAGCATTAAAGTTTTACATTTTGGTATATATATGTTTTCCTGTGATTTGAAGATTTCATGCATATTGTCAGAAAGGCTTTACTTTGTCATGCAAAGAGAACAAAAGCAGCATGAAATATTTACACTAGTTACATCATTGTATATTATGAGCCCTAGGTATAACTCATATTCTTACACCCTTCATTATTGGAAAGAGTTCAGCTAATGAGGGCTAATAAGATGATTTTGAAGATGGAAGGTTTATCTTATGGGAATAATTTAAGATCTTATTTTCTCTTGAGAAAAGATTGGTAAGAGGGGATCTTACAAGATTATCCAGGGACCAAAAGGATACAAACCTCTTATTTTTTTGCTATGTTCTGAAGATACCAGGACGAGAGGACTCAACTATAATTAATATTGACTTCTGATCAAACTAAATTTCCTGTCAATAGATCATAACTACACATAAACCTAGTAATGAGTAACTAATTAAATTTAGTATTCTTATATTTGGAAAAGACAAGCTAGGTACTAGTAAAGATACTTTTATGTTTTTAATATGGTGATTGGCTTATGGAAAGAGGTGTCTTCAGCAGTAGGAGAGGCCACTACTTAACAAAAGTGTTATAGGGGGAATTGATAATTTCCTAAAAGTAAAAGGTGAGTTTAAAGTTTTACTTTTTCTTATGGATTGGTGTGCAGGGATAGCTTTAAAGGTCTAAATGTTCCCTTAATTGTCTGTATATGTTATTGTAAGCAAAACTTGAGACTTTACAAATAGTCATCAGTGAAATCTTATTCCACTATCAACATTTTGTAGAAAGGGTGGTTTCATTTAAAAAAATTAAACTGTTTACTTGTCTCAAAATATGAATTAACCAAAATATGAAAGTTTAAAAACATTAATTCACAAAGATTGACAGGTAAAATAAATTATAATGTATAACCACAGAGAAAGCTACACATGAATCTTTTTTTTTCAGTTTTTCTCTAAGAAAGAAACCTAAAGCTAAATAAACATGAATGTATACAAACATGTAAACAAAAGATTAATAAAAATGTGACTTATGTTGTTCTAATACAGGTGATCGAGTGTGCATGTTTATCAAGAACATGACTAATTTATCGTGTGTTTTGTGAATTCTTCTCCTTTTCAAATGTATAAGTTAAACATTAATATTTACACAAAAATGCTTGGAAAAAAAAATGCAGGGCATACTGCATCTGAAATAACAACCCACTTCACTCTAAATGAAACATTATTTTCACCATAGTCTAAACAGAGTTGTAGTACTGAGTATACTTGTACATGAATTGGTATATTATGTATTTGAAGCTTATACAAAGAAATGATAAAAACAAGACATTTTCTCATGTCTGGGAGACTTTACAGCTGATTTACTGAACCTAAATACTTTACAATACCACTTTAAGATACATATTATATAAAATTATTTAAAAAAAATTTTTTTCAATAATAATTTTATTTCAACATTCAGTAAAATGAGTTTAAGACTGTAAAAAATGAAAGATTTAATTGTATCTTTTATTTATTTAAACATTCATTTCTTATGAACTAATATTTTGCACAGCCAGAAAATATCAATGCCACTATTTATAATATTAATGTACCACTTGCAACTGAAAATACTATACACCATAAAACAATATAAAAGAAAATGTTTTATCAAATCACTTTTCTGATTAACTTAAAACTAAGCATCAAGTTAATATGGGTTTTGTGCAAAATGCACTAAAAATAATTATCATTTATGTTTATACAATATTGATTTCATTAGTTAAAAACAATATTTGTGCATTAATTCAATACACACATTTTTCAAGATGTACTGTAAAACCTTTAATGTAATTTTGTTTTAAATGTCAATAAAATCATGAGAGTGAGTTGATTGTAGATGGTGGTAAGTTTAACTTTAGCAACAATGTACTATTGCAAAGACTGAATTAATGTGTACAAAACTGATAGTGCTGTAGATAAAATTAACAGTTAATGCATTTTACTCAAAACTATTTTAATAACATTTTTCACCATGCCTTTTAGCGTGTATAAATTGAATGTTAAAGAAAACTATCACAAGTTTCGAAGATGATACAGTAAATTGAATCACATATGACATAGATATAAATTGTACTGCATGTATAAAATTATATTTGTCAAAAATGTTTAGCAGAAGTAAAGTGAGATTAATGTATATTAGCATCATTAAAACCAAAAAATTTGCATAAAACAAATAATCAACCTGTGCATGGGAAATCTTCAGGTTAAGCAGTAAAGCAACTAATTTTACAATGACAAATTTCAAATGTAAGGCCATGAAATAGAGATGCTGAGCTAGTACTCTATTATAAGGTAAATGTATGTGACCAGATATATGAAAAAGGTACATCAACTGACATGCATCATTGTAGCCATGATTCAATTCACAAGTCCTGTACATTATGAATACAATTTTTTTTTTATACAAGTTACAGAAACATTTTTCTTTAATTAAGTGAAAGCAAATTTCATTAAAATTATTGGTTGATGAATACAATATATTAAATGGCCTGCTGTCATCTTTCATTTCTGGTATTTTTACAACTTGCCCAACCATTTAATCAGTTCACCAAATGCAGAAAGGGTGGTTTAATATGGTGATTGGCTTATGGAAAGAGGTGTCTTCAGCAGTAGGAGAGGCCACTACTTAACAAAAGTGTTATAGGGGGAATTGATAATTTCCTAAAAGTAAAAGGTGAGTTTAAAGTCCTCCAAGTTCCAAAGCTTAGACCAATTACCTATAAGCCAAGGATTTCAATAGTACAATACAATTATCAAAAATACGCTGATTTTTCCAAGCCCGTTCCCTTGGCTGTGGTTTCGCTAGATGAATAATTATTTTAATCTCAAAATTCCAATAAAAAACCGTTTTACAAAGCTCAATACCATCTAGGAATTGATATGCACTTTGATTTAAAAAAAAATACAATATTCCAATTTCTTACCCCAAGAAGTCATCTGTCCACAAGCTAAAAGCTGGAAGTTTTTTGGCCACATCCCTAAATATAACTGGCTTACTTGCTTGAACAAATTCTTTCCAAAACTGCTGTGGGGTTGGAAATTCAAACATTTCTATAATACCATCTGGAATTGGTGGTTGATGAGAACCAAGAGGCTTAAGATGGCCAGGTGGAGCAGGACCAAACCTTAAGAATAGCTGAGCTCCCTTTCCAAGATTGTAACAATATAGTAGTAAACCATTCCATGCAAATAAATAACAAAAAAGGAAAATAACAAGCAATATCAATATGCTCTTTCTTGTGAACTGTGGTATCTTCAGTGAAGGAAAATAATTTTGTACAAACTCTTTTGTGTGATTTCTTATATATATAAGGCTCAAAACATCATGGCTTTCCTCCCCAATTTTATTTTCTGACTTTTTGGAATTCTGAGACTGAGATGACTTTGATGCCATTTAAAATTGTTTGAACACAGATGACCTAGAATGAAAACAAAAAGTAAATAGATAGGCTATATGTTAACAATATATGTTTAAAACACAGTACCTTAGTTATGTACTCTATAGCAGCCATAGGTTACCAAACTTTAATAAAAACAAAAACAACTCTAACAGTACATCTTTATATATTGGCACAAAAGAAAAAAGAAATAGACAAAAACAAAATAAAATGTCATGCACTAATATTTAAAGAAAATTTTCATTCAATTTTACTGTAATAACTGAACTTCTTTTAGGTATTAAGTTCACAATGCTAATCTCCTTGATGCATTTAATCAAGCATATTTACAGTATATAAATATATATATTCACTAAATAATCAGCTGACCATAATGTCACAGCTATAATCCCAGGAATCATGCAGTCTACATAGAGTCAAACAAAACCATGAGAAAATATAAGGTGGCATAGCTCTACAAGTACTTATCTGCTCTACTAAGTAGAGCTAAAGATAACAGAACATCTTTTAAACAATCAAGATCAACTCTCACCCACAAAAACATTAATTGTAACCCATCATATCCATATATTATTTAACAAAGGTTTAAAAAGTTTTAACTAAATGAACACACTGTATTATCAAACAAATCAATCACTAAGTTTGAAAAGTAACTGAAGAATAATTTTGTTGAAAAATAAGTCCAAATCCAAGTTCCAAAGCTTAGACCAATTACCTATAAGCCAAGGATTTCAATAGTAATCTTTCATATGTCAGAAATGTCTACATTCAAGAGTTTTTTAAAAAATAACAGGTAAACTCCCTACTAATTCTTCACTAAACTTCTTTCTGATTTTATGATAAGTCACATCAAGGCAAGTAGCAACACTAGGGGTATACCAAGGTTTACAAAAACAGCAACTATACATATTTACAAAGAAATAACAATTAATGAAAAAAAATTCTTTTCCTCTTAGGTAATTAAATATGTTTTAATTGTTTATTGTACAACCTGTAGTGTAGTAATAATGTTATATATTTTAAGATGTTATTATCAAAGTTTAAGAAGAAAAATAGAATGCTTTCATTTTTGTTTATTAAGGTTACAGTTATACTCCAACTGGAGTATTAAAATTACTTTAAAATAAGACAGCAGAAAAGTCTTTGGTGAACATAAGATGAGCTTTAAGCTAGACTGAATCAATTGGATATTAAAATTCCACTCTTTAATTACGTAAAAGATTTTAATACACTGGCTGTATGAAATGTTACAAGCTGGAATGAAGGCTTGAACATCTGATTAAATAAATTTAACTCTATGACATAGCTATACAAATAAACATTTGTTTCAAAATTAAAGTTATATCTTTGTAATATCTTATATAGTTTTCTGGTTAATGTAATTACTTTTGAACTATTTCCAGATTTTATTATATAAAGTTATTGACAAGAAAGTTTTTATAAATATTTCTGTTAAAATGAAAATTTTTGCTATTCTGTTAGTTTACTGGTAACCTTAATGGCTCAAATGGTATTCTGAAACCCTTGTATCATTTGAGATTTATATTTATTTATTTTTTAATACAATTATCAAACATCAAATTATTATTAGTCATATGAGTTAATATAACACTTTAAGGTTATTATTAAATATTTCAAAGATAAGGAAGCTTGTCGAGTTTCTGAAGCTACTTGTCACTCAGAACTCCAATTACAGTAGTACTAGTATAGGTGAGAGGGCCTTAAAATACGAGTTTGGTTTTAGTTTTTCATGTTCATTCATGTTTAATAAACAATAATACCCCTATTGTACATTTTAAATTTGGTGCACAAGCTCACAAAACCAAATCAAAGTTGAATGTCCCAAATTTACGTTTACATGGATTTTTAGTACTGTCTACAGTTTTGGGCTCCCTACCTCAAAAAAGGGTAATGAATTGTTGGAGGAGGTTCAGAGAAGAGCAACTAGGATGATACCTGGGATAGTGGGATTGTCATACAAGGAGAAATGAAATATTCAATTGTAAAATACAATTTCGTTGTAACCTACCAAGACTAAGTTGAAACTTGAATAAATCATACTAAATTTTGTTCCCATTAACTTAATTTATGAGATATGATAATCAAAGTTAAAACTCACCTTGCTAGTAATAGTAGTTATGCTAGTAGTAGTAGTAGTATAGTAAGAAATTTTCACTAATGTAAAATTCTAAACACGATAATATTTTACGTTTAATAGTAAAAATTCTGAGGGTTTGCCTTGTCTGCTTTTCTGTAGTATTGTAAGAAATTAGTATTTAAAGCTTACACGCCTCAACAAGTGAATGCGAATTAAATAAACTACGTCACAAACAAAATTTCGAGAAAAACTTTTGTATTTCTGCGTCTTTGACAACTGCTAACATAATGACAAATATAAATCGCATTTAAAAGCTGAGTAAACAAATAATGCAAACTCAGTGTTACAAACCAGCTGTATTCCACTTTCCATTCTGTAGAAATCCTATCCCTTTGACAGTAATACTGCACGAATATGACGTAAACGAGACAATTGTTCAAATTCTATCCTTCTATTCTAGCCTTTTTTTTCGTAAATTAAGCATGTTAAGCAATATATTTTATGTAATATTACTGCTATTTTTATAGTGAAGGTCATTTTGTTTTTGTACAATTACCTATAGTAGCTTTAACTTCAATCTCTCAGTTTCAATAGTCGATGCTGCACTGTTATTGTTAGCCACCTGGTGTTACCACTGTGCCGCTTATAATTAGTGGAATGAGGAATTGTGCGTGATACTGCTAACGTACGGTGGCGCCAGTATCGATGCGGTCCTAGCACTGGGCCAATAATATGCTTCGCAATTCAGCATTTGGTCAGTCATTAAACCTGTTTGAGCTGTGCATGAATTTCACTTGTTTTCCTCATATATATTTTACCAATTCCAATAAAATTAGTGAGAAGTGTGAAAATTGGAACCTTTGCATCATCAATGCAGTGAAGTTAAACTACTGTTAGAAAAGCCAATTTCATCGACAGGTAAACAAAATAATATATGCGATAATACAATATTGCAAGAATTCTGTACTCACAAAACGGACTTATACATTGAACTTAACTACTTACAAAATATTGCTGTATCTAGATGGTTACAGCCCTAATATCATAGACAGAGCTTTTATCAAACTTAAAAATCGCAAACAGTTCTATACTAACTCTAGCCTTTCCCTTATCAGTAACATAAGCCATAACAAGTTCGTCTCGTTTCCTTTTGTTCTTGAAATAACCCATTTATTCAATAACTTATAACCAGAAGTAAGAACTGTATATAACCCCCTCACATAAGAAAAGTGCTTTATTACCCACCTTAAAACAAGCTCTAAATTACGAACAAAAGCAAGGCATATATAATATGGAATGTGAATATGGTAAGAAATAAATTGGACAAACTGCCCGATCTCTCGAAATTAGACGAAAAGAACACCAAAACCACATGTGTAGATGGGATTTTGAAAAATCAGCCTTAACACGTCATCAATTTGAAACCGGTCATAGGATTATTTTGAAAAAAATGTCCCTCTTAAACCACCAAAACATAAAATAGAACGAAATATTCTTGAAAGCATTGAAGTTATGAAAACAGGAATTTTATCTTTAAACCGAGACAATGGCCCTAGTAATATTAGCAAAATATTGCAAAATTTATTCACTTTGCTCCCCCCTCCCTCTGACCTTTCTTTAGGTAATAACTCTGTCACAATATTTTGTCATCACACGATAACATCTCGTTGTTACATCCTGTTACCCATAACCCCTAGAGACATTTTTTTCTGTATATAAACCTCTTTGTTTGGATTTGTATCATACCTGAAGAAGACAAACCAATTATGTTGAAACATGTAGTATGTATTAAAGTTTTTCATTATACCTACAAATCGTTGCGTCTAATATATACAAGTCTCCTAGTGTAACGTGCTTCCCTACATAAATACGATAAGACAATGTCAGACTATTGTTTTGTAATATGAAAACAAGTATTGATTCAATATGTTGGTAAGAACCTTGTTCTAAATTGCTGAATAAAACAATATGATTGTAGCTATTGAATGAAAATAAGGATAATGATTAACTTTAGTTCACATTTAAATATGTGTATTTGGCACTGTCAGTGACAATTTTATAGGGCTAGGATAGTTTTCTCGGGTGTGTCAACTACTGACTCGTTGACTTGTTATACTTAAAGCGTTTTATCATTTTCTCTATTCTTCTCATGGACCGTGATGCGATTGTCTTGCACCGGCTGAACCCTGAAATGGCACCTGATTTTACTTGTCTTCCTTGGGGTGAAGGTCCAAACAACAAAATAATATAATCACTTTCCAGGCCTACTATACATTTTAACATAAGGGGTAAGTATTAATTGAAATATTAGTCTCTATATAGTATCGTGCATTTCATGAGCCTAATCATAGGCCTATAAAAACAATTTTGTATACTAAGCTTAGCTAAATTGGATGTGGTGGAGGGGGGGAGTATAATTAGAAAATAAAATTTTAAAACTTCACTCAAGATAAGAAGGTTATAAAATGGGAATAATTTTAGACTAATTTATAAATGAAAAGCAGATTTAAGGAAACTTTATTAAGCACAAGCCTATCATAGCTAGTTTCAGGTACATAGATGTCAAGCACGAAGTGGTCATGACAAACAACGCCTTTCTTCAGTTTCCACTGGCTGGTCCCGTCTGAATGCATTGTTAGTCCCTGATCGTTTGTTGATTTCCCGTAAAAATTCTTTCCGAAGAATATCAGCGATACAAGTCCTTTCTTAAATAAAACTAATTTATTCTTTCTCAACACAACTTTGCAATACACAGAATTTCCACAGTCACTTTAACTTAACACACGCTATAATTCACAACGATTCACGCACTTTTCTTACGGTCAATACCGCTCACTCGGCTCGATTATCTGTCTCTATATCTCCCTATCTGCCCTTATCTATGCCGTCACTTCTCCCCCACTTTATTTGCCGAGGGCGCGTAGAAAACACTAGAATTGCCAGGAACAGACATGATCCTTCTAGAATCTCATGATGTGTTAGTAGCGTCACGTGACTTCCGCTGTCGTAACAGCATGAAGCTACTTTCTAGACAGTTCTAGAGTTAAAGGCCACGAATGACCACCTCTTTTAAAACATCCAGGCACACAACAAGTTGTTTGAGGCACTTTTGAGCTATTTATGAAGCAAACAAGGCAAGACAAAGAACATTAAGAATATAAACATCCGGGTATCTGACTATAGACGTGCTACTGGTTTAATTAGAACAGACCCTCGATGCTTCTTTTTTTTTAAAAAAAAGGCTTCAATTTTTTGAGAGCCGCGGGTTGCGGTTTTTTTGGGCTTGTTTTATTCTGAGTCGCTTATTTGCATGTGGATAACGTCAAATTTCACTTTTAATCAACGATCTGGATCATTTTATGTAGTATGATGAGGAGACTCAACTTTAATGAGGCCATGAAATTTGGTACAAACCCGATCACACTTTACAGAATTATTAACTCAAAATGGGGAAAATTCCCTATCTCCCCACTATAAAAATGCTTCAGATTGATCCGAATTTGGATCCTGACCAAATTTGGGGAGGACTGTCTATTTTATACTGACTTTCCGTCTTGTGTAAAATTTTCGTTTACATCGGTTTATTAGTTTTCGAGATATGCGAAAACACACACACACGAACACGATTGCAATACCTCTGAGGGCGAGGGTAATTAAGCCTCGCAAATCGCCATTTTGAGGATAAGCCATAAAGGCCAACATTACAAATGACGTACACTAAGAAAACAAATCTACTTGTTCAAAGTAACCGCGATAGCTAAACCACACTGACTCACTTGTCATCTTGAAAATCACTCTACACTATCTTAACTATATAGTAAACTTTCGAATATGCTAGTACCTTTTACATGATATTTTTTTAATTTTCTAGAAGTTGTAGGCCTATCTTAATTTCCCGAACTTAATTTTGTCGTCAACGACTCGCAGATCTTTCTCGCTAACAAACAAATTACAACCTTAAATATATAGCTCACAACAACAAAAGTAATATAAGTATAAATTTTGCCCTTCCTCGTTATTAAAATGTATAAAATCAGTGAAGAAAAAATAATTCACGAAGTACGTAGGAGCCTAATCTATTCTTTGTTTGAAACCCTACAAATTTTTGAAATATTGTTACGTCTCCGTTCGTTCGTTAATTAATTTTCCGTAAATTCGTTCCAACGAAACTTTAGCGACACA
>NW_013667284.1:38400-47113 GCF_000517525.1 Limulus polyphemus | reverse complement strand
ACACATTCTCTGTCAGCATACATTCAATTACTCATTGTTCCGTCACGTTATGACCGTCTAATATATATATCAGACTACCCCCAATCTAGTAGTCTCCCGACAATTCACGAAAGAACAAGATATTTCTAGAAGGAGGTGGCTGATACTAGTCACGTGACCTCGCTGACGCAACAATATTAATAGGCCTAACGCTGTCTCACATATAAGTATTACAACAATTGCACAACAAATGAATATTTAAAATATAACCTTTTTGTAACTAAAGTAAAAATTAATAACAGTATACAAAATGGGATATTTCCTCGCTTTTGTGTGGGTATTTTCAAATTAATACGTTTATTTCACCTTGTATTCTTTCGACTGATTTGTATTGGAAGCAATAGTATTGTTACAACAGCGGAAGTCACGTGACGCTGCTAGCGCTTGTGTGAATGAGTTTCTCGAATTATCAGGGAACTCCTCGAATTTTGGCGAACCCTCTTCTTTAGTATATAAGCCTGGCGAGAAAAGCCAGTGGCAATGGAATGTATGGTTAAAACGAACAGTAGTCACGGTAAGTTATCGAGTAAGTGTGTATTATAAAAGTCATTAAGTTGAAAGTGACGAGAAATACTCTGACAGTGGAATTACTGTATAGTAAATGTTGTATCAAGAAAGAATAAACTAGTTTAATCAAGAAAGGACTTGTATCTCTGAAGTTCCTCAGTTGTCGGAAAGAATTTCTACCGAGAATTAACAAACAAGCAGATACGTAACAATATTTTGAAGTGGCTATGTGATGGCCATGCTGGTTGTACTTGAACTTTGAAGTGTTTCAGTTTCACAGCAGGTCTACGTGGAGCACAGTTTTGGTTGCTATGAATATATTCATGTGCTCGTTCTGTTAACTTGAGACCTATTTATTTTATATAACGTTTACTACAGTAAGAAAATATTAGAGCTCTGCATGAGCTCCGGTCTGGGTAACAACAATAAAGATCTGGGTTCAGGTCAGGTCGGGCTTGGATAAAGTGACTTTTGTCTAACTTATTTGTAAAAAAATCGGACTTCCTAAGGTTTTTTTCGCTCGATTTTTTTCAACTTTTTAGTCTTTGTTTAAAAATATATTTTTAGACATATTTCCTTAAAAACGGTAACCTACACCCACCATAGCTGCGGCCAAACAATACTTATTTGTCAGTTTGATAATGTTTATGCTCGGTATCAAAGGTACCACTTTAATTAAGGAAATTTGTAATCCTACAAATACTGTCTAGCACCTCTTTTCTATCAATTGGTAAAACTGTCATATTAAATTGTAGCCATAATGTTAATAAGTATATATATATTATTATTGTTGCGTCAGCGAGATCACGTGACTATTCTCACGCCCTCTGCTTTCTAGAACTATCCTGTACCTTGGCGAATGCTCTAGCATTTACTAGATATAGGGTAGTATGGTATATAAAAGAGGGAAATAATGTGTGTGTAGGTAATGAGTAATTGAACTGCAGTCAGAGAGAGACGTTTGTTTTAGCGCGAATGCTGAAATTAAGTGTATCGTAAAGTTATATTCGGAAAGAATAAACCAGTTTTATTAAGTAAGGACTTGTGTCGCTAAAGTTTCGTCGGAACGAAGTTACGGAAAGTTAATTAACAAACAGAGACGTAACAGTATTATTAGATTAGCATTTATATTATTACCTTTTTCTTCACTATCTTGACAGGTTGAAACAGAGCATCTCGATCTTCCTATGGTGAACCGATGCTGCTTATCTTGAGAGCAATATTTCGTTTAAGCTTCAGGCCTAAGTCGAGAAAAACGAGTATTGGGTGGGCTCGGGCAACATATTGTACATACCCGTCGGGCTCGGGTCGAGCCAGACCTGGTAAACTTATAAAATTTCGGCCAATGCAGACGCCTAACTTGGATGTACATTTGAGTGAGATTCTGATTTTATAAATAGTTTTGACGTTCTATTAACCCTAATTTTTCAGAGTTAGTGTCAATTTAGCTACAGTCAAGAGGAATAAATGTAGAGGTCCAATTACTTTTTTATGCAAGTGGGGGGGGGCATCTTTTGTAGCTAAGTCACTGGCTTCAGGTTTCCTCATTTGTTCCTGAACTAATATATCTTTCAGCTTACTGTCATGGCAATGTGAAATGAAAGGTTTATCTTGAAGTATGGTAATCATGATACTGCCTTTTTGAAGTATATCGATATTTCTTTTAATTATGTTTAAAGCCTGGATGTTTTGTGAATAATATGTTAAAATCAAAGATACGTGATTTTCTTTATCAGTTCTATTTTTTTTCCTTTGTAGTGCTGTCATAATTGACATTAGATTGGCACAAGATAAAAAAAAAAACACGTCATAAGGAGACCTTCCTCCGATACTGGATTGAAGAAGAATAAAGATGACAATGTGACTTATTGGTTGTTGTTTTTATATAATTGTTCCCATCATACATTGTACACTTTGGGTTAATTTTGTTGTTGAGCAATAAGTTGTCATATTGACCACAAATTATATATTCATGTTTTACATTTTCCTTCATAATGATTTGTGGTAGTGAGAACAATTTTGCAGTGGTTACAGTTTACAACAGACTGAAGTTGATAAATGAGAATCTTCTTGTCTTTGATATACAAGATCCTCACTATTTCTAATCATAATAATATAGTTGCATAGCACACAACAGCCACTTTACAACGTGACCAAGGACAAAGAGACTTTGCTTCTTCTATAATTTTTCCTTAATTTGTATTGACAAAACTTATGGTTCAGCCACACATGCACTTCTAAATCACAAATGTTGAAACAAGACAGTGTTATCTGTTACATTGATCATTGTCTTTAGCCTGTTTGGGATTTTGATCAGCTGTAAATTCTTTTCATTTTGAAAATACAAATGAAACTGTTGTTATATTTAGAATAAACACCATATTTATTTCCAAACTTCATACAGCCATTGGTGTTTTCCTATATGTTGGTATATTATGTGGCATGTATATAAAACGTTGAGCTGGTTAAGAAAAAAATAGGAAGTTTATAAAACGATAAGGCTCCTGGGACAAATAATATTTCCTCAAGGGTTTTGAAGGAGTTTAAAGATTGGATATGTCAGCCACTTACTACTATTTTTTGTCAATCCTTGAAAAGTAGGCAGGTACCAGAGGATTGGAAGATAGCTAGTGTAACTCTTTTTTTTCAAGGGAGGTGATAAAAATTGTCCCAGTAATTATAGGCCCATTAGTATTACATCAGTTGTGGGAAAGGTTTTGGAAAGGCTGTTAAAAAGTGCTTTGCAAAGTCATTTAACAAAGATTATAATTTTATTGGTTTCACTCACAACTCACAAATCTTTTGACATTCTTTGAAAATATTATTGTTTATGTAGATGAAAGTAAGGGTGTAGATTTAGTGTATCTAGATTTTCACAAAGCAGTTGACAAGGTGCCACATAAAAGGCTTGTAACAAAATCATCTCTATAAGTGTGGGAGATAAGTTAGCAAATTGGATAGAAGAGTGGCTGGATGGACGAAAGCAGAGGGTTGTTACAAATGGAGTTCAGTCAAACTGGATTAATGTCACAAGTGGGGTACCTCAGGGCTCAGTCTTAGGTCCTTTGCTCTTTTTGAGTTACATCAGTAACATAGGTGAAGGAATAGTCCATAAATTACTTAAATTTACAAATAATATTAAGATCTTGGGTGTTACTAGCTGTGAAGAGGATGCTGCTGATTTACAAAAGGATTAAGATCATTTAATGCGTTGGGAAAATAAATGGCATATGAGTTTTAATAATAATAAATGCAAGGTAATGTGTGTGGGTTATCATAGTTTGAATTATAAGTATAATTTGGATGGGAATAACCTAAATAGTCTTATGAAGACGAGGGATCTTGTTGTAATAGTCGAGCAATATCTAAAGCCATCCAAGCAATGTGCTGTTGCTAGTGGTAGGGCAAATAGGATTTTAAGTGCTATCTACAGAAGTACTGGATACAAATCTAAAGAAGTTATAATTTCATTGTACACATCACTGGTTAGGCCACATTTGGTGTATTGTGTATAGGAAAACATTGAATTGTTGGAAAGGATTCAGAGAAGTGTTACTAGAATGGTACATGGGATGGATGGGTTGTCTTAAGAGGAAAGGCTGAAATCTCTCAAATGGTTTTCTTTTCAAAAAAGAAAAGTTAAGGGGCACCTGACTGAGGTGTTTCAGATTGTAAAGGGAGTTCATAGTGTTGAGGCCTCATCTTTTTTCATATTTAACCGTGAGAATAGTAGGACTAGGGGACACAAATATAAATTCAGCTAAGACAGTTTCATTTTTCTAATAGAGTGGTTAGCCTTTGGAATGGATTGCGTTCAGATGTTGTATAGGCAGTAAATTTAAGTGAGTTTAAGAAAAAGCTTGATAAGTATATTGTTATGATATAAAAGACTGTTTAGTTTAGATGTTATTGATTGATTTGTTTCTGTGGGTGAATATTGTATTATTGTTTAGTTTTTATTATAATAAGACTTAAAAGCAGACGATTGTAGAAAGTTTTGTTAATAATTCATTTTTTTTTGAGGCAATTGAATGTCGCGTGCAATACATTGACGTAATATAGAATTCGGACAGAGGATTAGGTGATAAAGATATAAACAGCATTAGACGAGCTGGAAGCAGCAGATAAACTATAGCAGAAGAGAGTAAAGTTATGGGCAAGGACAAGTTCGGCGTGAAGTTAACTACTGTAGAAGTGATGGTCCTAACGATTAATATGTTAGAGTAAGAGTAACAGCAGAAAAGAAGATAAGAAAAATAATTTATTCCATCAAAGCGTGGTTCTAAAGTAATTGAATCAGCCTGGGTGCACTTTGACAAAAGGAACTTCAGAAGAAAGAAGACCAAACGATTTTGGTAATTTGTGCCACAATTGTAAGTGAATCACACACACACGGAATACTAGTGTGATAATGATAAAAAAGATAGTTTGGCTTGTCAATTGAAATTCTAAAGTAATCGAATAAGCCTAAATGGCTTTTGACAAGAGGGAGAGAACTACATATATAGTGTCTATGACATGTCTATAATCTCTATAGTGTTGAATAATTTATTATACATACGTTTGACTTGTTCCGAATATATATAATATATATATATATATTGAAAATGAGTGAATTGCGTGATGTTTATTTATTGTTGAATTTATTGCTAACAAGTCACAAACACCTATTGTATAAGAATCCTAAGCCCAACAACAACATGGTTTTATGTACCTGCTTGTTTGATAATTTCTGGCAGAAATTCTTTCCAAGGAACTTCAGCAATACAAGTCCTTTCTTGATTAAACCAGTTTATTCTTCCTCGATACAAACTTTTAGCACACAGTAATTTCACAATCAGTACGTTTCTCATCACTTTAAACTTAACTTTTATAATACACACTATAAGTCACAGTGATGCACAATCTCGAAAACACACATTAGCTCGAAACAGAATCGTAAATTACTCGGAACTCTCTTCATTCAATCATCCCACAGGCCTTCTCTACCAGGCTTATATACTAAAATAGAGGGTATCTCGAATGCAATAGGAAATTCATGATCATTTGAAAACTTTTACATACGCTACCAGCGCCAAACACACCAGCTGTGTCACGGGACTTCCATGTCGTAGCACTGCCCCTTCTTTAGTATTTTTCGTCCAGAACAATAGCCACTTACATTAAACCAATAAATAATTAACAATAACGCAATTAAATGTACAGAATTTACAAACACAAAATTAAAATACAACAAAGTCTCTTAATTTTACAGGACGTTTCTTCTTTCGTACAAATCTCCGTCCCATTGGCTTCTGCTTTACGTGAAATTCATCTGCTCCATCAGGAACTGTCCCATTATTGGCTTCACTGTTTTCCTTCTCAAAACCGGGTAGAGTTTCTTCTTCGACAGTGGCTTTTTCAGGTGACACGTCTTTAGCAGCAACATATGTTCTGTTGTTCATTTCATTCCAACTGAAATGTCCTGGACTGTGATAACACCAAAGCCTGCTGGCATGCACCACCTTCTTCGCCGACCACATTTTATTCGGAAAGTCACGTCTGAGAGACGATCCACTATGTCATATGGAACTTCCCATGGAGAATACAACTTAGAAGACTTCCCTTTAGTCTTCCTGGAATTATACAACCACACCTTGTCTCTTGGTACAAAGCTGACTTCAGTAGATTTCTTATCATAACATAGCTTCATGGAATCAGCAGACGTTTTTAAGTTTGAATGCACTTGATGATGAATATCATCCATCCTTTCAGATAACACTTTCATGAACTCTGGCACATTTTCAGACAACTCTTCATAAGGTGGGCGTCCTGTTATCAGGTCCACTGATAACCGAAGTTCCTCACCAAACATCAGCTTTGCTGGAGTGTGTCCAGTGGCTTCATCCTCTTCTGTTCTATAGGTCATCAACAGCAGAGGGTATACCAGTCATCTTGATGGCAATTACAAAACTTTGCCAATTTCTATCCCAGTGTCCAATTGTACTTTTCTACCATCCCATCAGACTGTGGGTGAAGTGGCGTTGTCCTGGTTTTTCGCATGCCAAACATCTTGCAACATTCATGGAACATAGCTGATTCAATGTTATGGCCTTGATCAGAATACAGTTCGTATGGCATGCCAAACCCGAAGAAGAAATCACTAATAGCTGAAACTACAGTTGTAGCTTTCTGATTTAGTATTGCATATGCCCCAGGCCACTTGGTAAAATAATCCAAATGTACTTGTTTCGAGCATGAGTTTGGGACAACGGACCAGCAATGTCAATGGCTACTCTTTCCGTTGATGCACTAACTTGATATAACTTCATTGCAGCACATCCCTTATGCTTGGGTCTTCTTTTAGCACAATATCTACATCAGGTCCTGCACCATTCTTCCACATCTTGCCTCATACCCATCCAGTAAAATCGCTACCTTAGGTGACTCAATGTCTTCTTAACTCCAAGATGTCCTCCTGTTAAACTATCATGGGACTGATGCAGCACAACTTCCCCTAACTTTCTCGGTATAACTGTTTGACAGGTCGTCACTTTCCCATCTACAGTTTCCCACCTCTGGGCAAGAATACCATCTTCAAGCTTCAACTGGTCCCATTGTGCCCAATAGTTCTTAGTCACAGGGCTTAAGCTAGACACCTTCTCTGAAGCAGGGTGCAAAACACATGCTTCTAGAAAATCAATTATTGGCTTCAAATCTTGGTCTTTCTCCTGTTCTGCTTTAATATCTATACTTGGTTCAACTTCACTATCATCAACTCCTTCAGTCATTTTGACTTCAGCTTGGTAGCACCTCGTTAATTCAACCTCTCCTTTGCAGCAATGTCTGTAGTCATTTTTGCAGGGTCTTCGGCTCATTCCGTCGGCATTTCCATTAGATTTTCCTTCTCTTTGTTCAATATCATAATTATACTGTTCTAACTTTCCGATCCAGCGTGCCAGTTGCCCCTCTAGGTTCTAGAATGATCTTAACCAGTGTAATGCATCATGGTCTGTCCTGATGGTAAACCTTGCCCCATAGAGGTAAGGATGGAAATATGTCAGACTATTTACTATAGCAAGGAGTTCCCTTCGTGTTACACAGTAGCTCCTCTCTGGTCTATTCAGGACTCTATTGAAGTAGGCCACCACATGTTCGTTTTCACCCACTTTCTGAGACAACACTCCTCGAATTCCGACATTACTAGCATCACAATCCAGTATGTATGGCAGTGAGAGATTTGGAAGCTTTAAAAGTGGGGCTGAGTCCAATTTTTCTTTCAATGTCTTGAGAGCATGCTGGTAAGAAACTGTCCATTCAATCTTCTGGCCTTTTTTTGTCAAATCATGTAGTGGAGCAGCTATTGTTGCAAAGTCCTTCACAAACTTCCAGTAATAGGTACAGAGTCCCAAGAAACTTCTTAGCTCTCCCACATTGTCTGATGTTGGCCAATCACGCACTGCTTTCACCTTGTCAAGATCAGTTCACACACCATACTCACTTACAATGTGACCCAAGTAAAGCACCTCTTTCTGGAACAAGTAGCATTTCTTGGGATGGTGTTTGAGGTTTGCTGCTTTCAAATGCTTGAATACTTCCTCTAGCCGGGATACTTCCTCATCAAATGTTGCTGCAAACACAATGACATCATCCAGGTACACTAGGACTATCCTCCATTGTAGGCCTTCCAGTACTATTTCCATCAGCCTCTCAAATGTTACTGGAGTATTGCTAAGCCCGAATGGCATCACACAGTATTGCCAGAAACCTTGGCCATACGTTAAATGCAGTTTTAGGTGTATACTGTTAAGAGCCATGAAGTCCACACAGCAACGTTGGGCCCCATCCTTCTTCTGGACTAACACAACGGGCGCTGACCAGGGACTATCGGATTTCCACAACTATCCTGTCTTTAATTAGACCATCCACGACCTTCTCCATCTCTTCTCGCTTTGCTGGAGCTATTCTCCTCAGAGGGATCTTTATTGGATGGTGATTGCATGTGCTTATTCTGTGCTCCACAAGGTTTGTACAGCCAAGGTCATGATCTCCTTTTGAAAAGACATCTGCACAATTTGCCAAAAGTTCTCTAACCTGAAGAGCCTGTGATGATGACAAGTGGAGTATGCTCTTCTTATAGAGGTCAGTTAAATGTTCTGGGAGAGGATGTCCTTTCTTTATGGTTGTA
>NW_013667284.1:36401-37542 GCF_000517525.1 Limulus polyphemus | reverse complement strand
CAGTTCCAACTACCTTTCTGGGTAGCAGACTTTATGACCATGGCATCTTCCCTGTGTTGAAGTTGCCTGCATTGAGCTCTCTTGTGCCCAGGTTTGTTACAGTGCCAGCAAAGTCCCTCAAACCTTTTTGAAAGCTGCCCTATTATGGCCTTGAATCCTGATGACTGTACCAACCTTGGTACCTCTGTGCTAGACTTAACATAGGGTTCGAATTCAAGAGCTCTGGCCATTGCATCCTCCATAGTAGAGGGATGTACTTGCTTTACTTGTATCTTCAGTTGTGGACTGTCCAAGGCATCGACAAACTGATCCCTCAGCAACAGCTTGAGGACATCGGGTGGTGCAGTTTGGAAGGTCTTGTGAGCCATACTTTCCTAATCCTGTGCCAGCTCTTGCAGGCTCTCCCCTTTAGCACATATTCTCGTCCTAAACCTAGCCCTGTAGACTTCAGACTGATTTTGAGTTCTATACATGATTTCTAGAGCAGCTTCCATTGCTCTATAGTTGTGCCTATCGTCTGCTGACAACTGTCCAAATATTTCCAGTGTTTGTCCCTACACTGCTTTCTGCTCCTTGTCCATCCATTCATTTCTGCCAGGAGCTCACATTGTGCTCTATATGCTTCCCATGATTCCTTTCCATCGGATTCCTGTGGCTTCCTTCGTACTAGATCACCCCTATTGCTGTCACTCATGTCTGAAATGTGACTTCTGGCAGGACTGAAGATCTCTGCATTAGGGTTTAGCTGCAAGGTCTGGAAGGGACTTCCTGTTGTCTGGGGCTGAGTAGGTCCATGGATAATATATCTTCCTTGTGTAAAATATATTAAATCATCCTTTAATGTATTTAATTCACTTTGAAATTTACTAAACTTTTCCATTTGTACTTCATGCTGATGTTGTACTCTCTCTCTCTTTGTTCTCCTTGCCACTGTTACTGACTTTCTTGTAGTTGTTGGAGATCTTCTTCCTGCCTCCTTTTTTGTTCCAGTTGTTTATTTTCTTTCTCCTCCAACCACTGCTGTAGCCTCTCTTCTTGTTTATTTTCTTTTTCCTCCAAACACTGCTGTAGCCTCTCTTCTTGTTTAATTTCTCGTTCTTCTTGTTTCTTTCTTTTTCCTCCAACACTGCTGTAATCTCTT
>NW_013667284.1:18375-35420 GCF_000517525.1 Limulus polyphemus | reverse complement strand
AACACTGCTGTAGCCTCTCTTCTTGTTTATTTTCTTTTTCCTCCAAACACTGCTGTAGCCTCTCTTCTTGTTTCTTTTCTTTCTCCTCCAACCACTTCTGTAGTCTCTCGTACTGTTTATTTTCTCGTTCTTCTTGTTTCTTTTCTTTTTTCTCCAACAACTGCTGTAATCTCTCTTCTTGTTTCTTTTCTCATTCTTCTTCTTGTTTCTTTCTTTTTCCTCCAACAACTGCTGTAATCTCTCTTGTTTACTTTGGTGGTCGAGCTGCCACTGTTGCAGGTTTTCTTGCCACTGCTGTTGTCTCTCTTCTTGTTTCTTTTGCTGTTTTTGTACTGCTGCCAATAAATCTGCTAATTTGTAGTTTGATTTGCCACTTTTTGTTTCCATCTTTTTTTTTCCTTTTCTGTCCCACTCTCTGACACCAATTTGTTACATATCTGCTTGTTTGTTTGTTTTCAGTAGAAATTCTTACCGAGGATCTTCAGTGATCCAAGTTCTGTCTTGATTAAACCAGTTTATTCTTCCTCGATACAAACCTTTAGTACACAGTAGTTCCACAATCAGTACGTTTCTCGTCACTTTAAACTTAACAACTTTTATAATACACACTATAATTCACAGTGATTCACAATCTTGATAACTTCGCTCTCGACGAGTGCAAAACACACACCTTGCGGCTAACTAGCTCAAAACTAACAGAATCATAAATTACACGGAACTCAAAATAACTACTGCTCTCTCCTTCATTCATCTATTCTCCCCGCTGGCTTTCCCTGCCAGGCTTATATACTAACGAAGAGGGCATCTCGAACACACTTGGACTTCCCCGATTATTCGAGAAACTCATCAGCAGCGTCACGTGACTTCCGCTGTCGTAACAATATTAATGGGTGATTCGTCATCAAAGTCGTTTTTTATTGCTTCAGTGTTGGTCCGTGCTTTCCTTATAACACTTTTTTATTAATTACATTTTGTCAACTTATGTGAAGATACAAGAGTTATAATAACTTGTGTAAATATAGAATATTTAAATGTTAATGGGTGTTCTTGATAAAAAGGTTGGTGTGCTACCTATATTTTGTTGACTTCTAGGCTAGGTTGACTGAGTGTGTTATCAGTTTACTTAAATGAAGAAGATTTCAGTTATCCTTTTCTCGTGTGTGGTTCATATCCTATTATTGTAGTGTTATTTCATTTTGGAAAACTATTTATTATAGGATACACAGAGTACGACATGTATGGTTATAATGTTTCACCAATATTACCTAGCACCATTTGGTACAACAACTACAAAGAGTGAACTTTTAACAAGAAAAACAAGTGGATGGATACATTGGCATTTGATTGGTTGAGCTTAACAAGACTGTAGATCATAAAAAGCATGCTAAAATGGTCAAACAAATAATAATATTTTTCTGTACATTAGGAATCTTGACGATAAGATCCACTGGACATTAGGCAAAATAAAATTATATGAAAAGAATGATTGTGGAAAGTTTGTTAATCCCAAAGGTGCGAAACTTCAACACCTCTAAATGTCACTTTTAACTCGTGACCTGGAGCTTCTGTTATAAATAAACACTGTACGTGTTTCTCTCAACAATCAATCTTGAACAGAAAATGGCACTTGAAAGTGTCGAAACTTGTATTTGTATAAATTTGGTGTTGGATCAAAACTGTATTTTTAGGTTCTACATGGAATTGGTTATTTATCTAATATTAGAATACATTCACAACATAGTTCTAATTTATTTTAGTTTATTTGTTATGGATTAAGATAGTCTGATTGTATTATGTTATAAATTCACCTTAAAAATTTAGAAAATAAAGCATATGTATAGAACAATTCAACCTTAGAAGGTTGAAACAGTGCTTAGAAAATATACAACTGTTTGATTAACAAGGCTTCCTGTAGTTTGCAAAGGTTTTTTTCTTTTTTCTATTGAGAATTTCAACATTATCGGACTGGAAACGAATGACCATATTTGGCTATATGTTCATAAACATGGGACGGGACGTTTTCTTATGTTTATCAATTATACTAACATGGCATTTATTGTTGTTTAAGACTCATAACGTAGATAAATTAATATGTAGAGTTATAAACGGACTTTTCTGTACGTTAAATACTTTTATTGCGAGCTTTCGTCCCTCTTACCAGAGCCTTCTGTCATTCTACATACAACAGGGCATTTAAGTAATGAATTATTCCATTTTATTGTATGATCGTCTCTAGCATGATGAGCTATTACAGATAGATTGGGTTTATAGAACCCTTTATGTCTATTCTTCTTCTGAAATCTAACTTTTTGGTATTTTTGTTTTTTTAATGTATTGAAATCCGCATTCACGCGGTTGTTATAAATGGTCTTTTTTACTCACTATTGAGCCTATGGGCGGTTTGATGTGTACTAAGTGTAGTTATATTTTCTTGTGGCTTTTGAATAATGTTCTAACTTTTTGCTGGTTACCTGTCACCTTTTTTTGTTGTTGTTTTTAAAAAAGGCGGTTAATATGTTGATACATGAAGTCAACTATCATAAATGACCTGTGAAGTATTAATATAAGATATAGTGTACCCTATTTTTTTCATTACTGCTCCTAAAGTATACTTTCAGTTTTGGCAATGAAATATTCGGAAGGTAGTGGATTTTTCATTGAAGATATATTAGTAACAGGTGAGCTCACACTACAGTGTTTAACACGGTGATAATATTTCATGAGCATGCATTTTCTATATAAATAAGAGTTTGCGTTTGTCTGTCCGAAACTTTTCTAGCAAATTTCTCAATCAAACTCTACGAATCTCACATCGTCAGAAAGGCCTTTATTCGAGAAGTCCGGATTGCATATTGGTTTTCCATTCAGAATCACCTTGCCTGTTTTTTGATTAGTCAAACTTTTTAATGCAACGAGTATGCTACACGATGGTACAATTTCATAGTCATCACGTGACGACTGGCTTCGATTTCAACTTTAATATTTTTATTGGCAAAATATTTCACACAAATAAAACTTAACCCGCTTGTAATTTCCTTAAAAAAAAAAGAACATTGCACTAAATACAATTGCTAAGGGCTTTCTCGACTAATTTAGGTCTAAAATATACGTGCGCATTTCGTTCAAACCATATGTTTATCACTTTCTGGACACATATTCAGCTAAGTTTGCCTTCATTACAACTTTACATTTATTTTACTTTGCAATAATTTAGCTTTGGTTCATTTCATAGTTTTCTATAAACACTTTTTAGCTACTATGTACTTTACTACAGGTTTTATTCTTCATTTTTGTGAGTTTCTTTTTTCAACTCGTAAAACGGTGTCATACACTAAACGCTCATAAACGTTTCATTCTCTGTACACTAGTATAAATACCATTAATTTACTTTATTGTTTACTTTATGTGTAGTTTTATTAAATAAAGTTACGTCTACGTGAGTTTATTTGTCTCACTGCGTTTTCTTTTTTTCTTTTTTTTTTTTTGGTTTCTTTTTCAAATAGACCAGGATTTATCATCTAATAATGCTTGCAAGAAAATATAACTTAAATGTCGTGCGAGAATATGATAGAATAAGGAAAATTCAAGGAAGGGCATGAAAACTACCGCAACTGTTTTGCGGTCGCCGCTAGCTACTAAATATTTTCTTAACTTTGTTTCAGTACAAGTTGTAGTTAGAACAAGCAATATACACGTGGATACACATATGCTTATAGAAATGACACTTGACCAGATCAATAGCTGTGACCACGCTATTACAGCATTTAAAACTATACGTCTAGCTGAATTTCTGACCAGTTAGAATTCAGGTTGAACAAGCTTTTCTTTTTTTCTGTTTTAGACTTTTTCTATGTAAGAACCAATTATTGACCGTTTGGGCATCAACCAGACTTGCCTGAGGTTTGGCAGTGATTCATACTCTCACATGGCAAATGAAATTTGTTTAAGAAGAAACTCGAGTTTCCCAAGACACCAAATGCGACTCTAGATCTAACTATAGCCAAAAATAAGTTAATGGAGGAGTAGGATAATCTGCCAGAGTATACCCTTAACATGCAGACTTTCTCAGATCCTGTCAAAGGCCTCACCCTGAGATGTGGGGAAACAGAAATTAAGTCCACAGTGTTGGTTACACTTTAAACCTCCCCAGTGCCAGCACCAACAGTAGAGACTCCATTGAGTCCACACCTGCTTTCTTCACAGGTTGTGCAGACAATGCTACTTAAGTAATGTCTCATGTATATCTTCTTTTTGTATAGATTTATATTCGATAGTTTCCTTTTCATTTATACAAGAAGTATATACGACATTACCTTTAGTTGACCATAACTTCAAACAGTTGCCAGTTATCTTGATTGCACAATAATTAACGTAATATTGCGTTTTTTTAAATAAAAGAAACCAAATAAAGAAAAAATATAGAGTTATCTTCTCTTCTTTTTTCTTTTTCTCAAAGCGACACTCCCATTGGTTCAGCGGTAAGTCTGAGGGCTTATAACGATAAAAATCAGATTTTGATACTTGCAATGAGCAGAGCACAGATAGCCTATTGTGTAAAGTTACCCGTCTTCATCTGATAACTGGAGTGGATATCTTCATCACCTCTATTATGAAACCATTTTATACGAGTTTTAGTTGTTTACAAAATCTTAAGTATTTAATGAATGACGTTAAAGGGAATTTTTAGTGTAAATCTGTTATCATTGTTAAAGTGCTTTATTTCGAATCAACACACAGTATATATATATATATTTCGTATCACATTACATAATGTGAGTTTTCAAATGTTAAAGGGTTATTATTATGCGATAATGTTGTGGTGCATATTCCTACGACTAAATTGTTAAAAGGTTGTGCTTCTCAGTCGAATATATTCATAAACGCAAGTTACTGCTATCCCAAAATCATTAGAGGTATTCGTTTCTGATATAAATTAGTTTGTTATCATAACATGAACTGGACTTGGCATTATTTCTTTTCACCAAATAATAAAAAAGGAACCCGCATAATGATAGAACACATTACAACTCTGATTTACGCGTATAAATTATACTTTTGCGCGAACACCTGTTAAAGAATTGTTACATAACTCACTTTCTAACCAAACTAACATGCAAATTTCTTAACAAATTTCCATCCCACGCCCCGCCACTTTGCAAACCAATTACCTTCCTTGATCTATATTCCAACTTTTTAATAAACATAACTCGTCAGTTTCTTAACAACAAATCCCAACCTTCCACCCCACCACTTCCAAATTTCAACTCCTGATCTGATCTTCGACTTTATAACCAACTTAACTGGTAAGCTCTTAACAATAAATTCCAACCTTCCATCCCATCACGTTATTCACCACCAACGAATCTAACTATCTAACCAACCTAACTCGCAAGTTTCTTGATAACGAATTCCAACTTCCCACCTTGCCACGTTACTCACCATCCACAAATTTCCACTCCTGATCCTTTTATGAGTTCACAGACTTTTCTAATTACAAGACAGTTCTCTTCCTAGATAAAGAACCTCTACCCTCAATTTTATTTAGCCTTATATTCGAATGTTTCAAGTACCTTAGCTAATAATGTTGAAATAACATGATTTAATTATATTAAATATAATCATAATATTACTTTCAGATTTCATAGAATATAGAATATCTTTCATAAAGAGAAAAGCTTTTTTTTCTTTATCAGCTGTAATTCTTTGTACTTTGTGTCTCACCCAACACTAATTACTTTATATTTTGACTAATCTGAGATGGCCTCACAATCTGCCTGTCACGGATTCAAATCCCAGCACCGAACATGTTCTCCCCTTTCAGCTATGGGGGGGGGGGGGGCTTTATAATGTTATGAGATTAAAGTAACACAAAAGTTAGTGGTGGGTGGTATTGACTAGCTGCATTCTCTCTAGTCTATCAGTTCTAAATTGGGGACATCTAGTCCAGATAGCCCTCAAGTTGCTTTGCGCAAATTCAACAAAACCGACAAACTAATCTTAAACCTGGTGCTTTGTGTTTCAATTGCAGAACGAAAACTTCACAAATTCAATTTAAATAAGTGAGTAGAAAACTTGTTGTGTGTAGTTTTATACTATTTATAAATAATGGTTACATTAATTTACGTTAAAAGGGCACTATATAGAGCCCATCACTCTCTTCTGCCAACCACAACTATTATCCGTTATCTAAAGGTGATTCAAACTGACGTTAATTTGCAGACCTGATAAAATGGCTAGTGAGTGTATATTTTTGTTATGGGCACAAAATATATTAACACCTTTGTGTTTATTATTTGTTTATTATATTACATATACTCTTCTGTACAAACATGAGCAGTTCTTTTATTTTCTGGAAATTCTTGACCAAATACGTAATTACCACAATTTAAATTTTACACGAAATGGTGCCTTTTGTCTTAACAAGTATGTTGCAGAGTGTCTTGTGTGTGTGTGCTTGTATAACGCACAGTTAGTGTATTTCACACCATTTCGGGAACAAAGAGAGTTATTCTGACTTAAAAATGAAAGTTCATATTATATTGTGTTTACTACAGTTCAAGCTGATTTGGATAACAACAACTTGACTGTTTTCTACGAAAGTAAAAGTTAATCCCATGTACATCATAGCCAAACTGTGTGAGCTTTTCTTTTATTTGTTTGTGTTCAAAATGCATAAATCACATCCTCCAAACGCTTATAAAACACTGTGAAGTTTGCTAACTACCATCTAAAGCTTAATATTTAACGCATTGAAAAAACTATTGACTCTTTTCAAGAACTTTTTCAATCAAATGCTTGTCTATAAGCAGCCTTTTCCGTGAAACCAATAAATGAAGATTGCTTAATGTTTTCTAAATGTGTGTCATGCAAAGAATATTTAGTCTTTCCTGTGTTCTTTAGTTAAGTAAGGTGATTGTTTCATGTTAACCTAGACTTCGTACACACACACATTTAGTTTCAACAGTAGAATGTTGGTCCTGGGATATAGGAAAATTACTTTCGACGTAAATACCTATTGTTCCGTCTAATTTCCTTTTCGTGTCACTTATATTTTTTCGTGGGTAGGATTGTTGTGAGGTAGAATAAAGTATGTAAAACAGGAACATTATTATTTCCACTAGCAAATCAGGTGATGTTTTGCATACGTATTGTATCCTTTCTTATTTTTATTTTGGAATGGCCACCAGCGACGTAGATAGTTCTTGCACTGTCGAAGAAATGATGTTATTGTATTTTGTATATAATTGTTGTACTCTCCCGGTCTTATGCTATGCTTTAATTGACTTTCACTTGTGTTATTGTTTAAAAAGACTACTTCTCATCTTCTTTACATGTATTTGGTCTCTTTCTTCAATTTAGTCAGGATCAGAAAATTCAGCTTTACTCCAGCATAACATTTCCTGACGTTCCTCTAACTGTTGCAATAAACCGGATCGTAGTATAACTTGGAAACACCACAAACATTTTTAACGTAATTTACTTACCACACAGGAAAATCTTGTGACTACTCTACATATCATCCTTGAACCTAGGCAAAACACGTGGTAGTATGCAATCGTGCGTAATTTAATACAGAGCGTTCTTGGCGTCTCTACTGCACTGTTTCGTTAGAAATCTTTGTCCAAAATGATGCAATGCAGTGACATGTGTGCAATAAGTTGAATAACAGGAAAGAAGTCTAATTGGCAGAGTGTGAGCCAAAGTCATGTGCTAGTTAAGTGAAAGAAAAAGACATTACTCGTCATTGTTCTCAAATATCATTAGAAAATTTGAAGAAAATATAGAATAATTTGCCAACATTATTTGTTTTAGCTTTATATTGTTTGTTGCTCAATACAAAACAAATACTAACTTTAAATGGTGCAAAATTAAAGTTGGGACATAGCCAAATTAAAGACAATGAAAAACCCATAATTGAATACATTTTATAAAGTCCAAAAATAAAATCATTGTTAATTAAAGAAGTCAACAATCGCAGGCGAATGCAACATGTCTCCACCATACAATCCCAACATGGTCAATTTTGACACCATAAAATTCATTAAAAGCATTGGAAAGTCGAAAACTGTCTATATTATTGCTTGGGATCCGCAACAAGGTATCTTTGTACCAAATCCCATGTATATTGGTCGAAACAAGGCTAAGTAATTTACCAAAACTCCTAAAACTATGAGTTTATTTAATCTTGTGATGACCCTATAATTACTAAAAATAGGAAAGTCCACTATTTTTGTTTTTTCAATGTGTAGGACCTGCAGAAACTTATCTTTTTACCAAATCCCATGTAAAGTGGTCAAAATATGGTCGAGTAATTGACCAAAAAAACCCCAAATTGCGCTTTTTTGTGAGCTCTAACTCCCCTATTTGTATGTCAATGTGTTGAGTGCATGAAAATTTATACTTGTGCCAATTTTCATATTGATTTCTGTAAATATGAAAGCGCAAGAGCCCGAAATATAATTTTTTGGGGTTGTTTGGCCTTTAACCCCACAAAATCTTTCAAAAGACCTAAATAGAAAAATGAAAAAGTCATTTGGGGCTATTGTACCAAGGTGTAACCCTACCAAGTTTCAAGCCAAATGAAGGAATGGCGGTCGATTGAAAAGTGTTTGGAAGAAGAAGAAACAATGGAAAACAGTATGTCTCTCTGCCTAGACATAATAATAGAGATTAAGTAACATACTAGAAACGTATTAATGAATATACAAGGTATAAAGTAAGTAAGATGGATAAAGGTGGCAACTGAAAAGTTAATAAATAGAAACTTTTTTTTAATTGATAATAAAAATAGTAAAATCGAAGGTCGTTGATGCGGGAATCAACTTTAATGCCATGAATGTTAACAGTATTAAGATTGGCATTCTATTAAGCTTCTTTCAGCTGTCTATTTATTTCAGATTGAAACCTAGTTTCGATGCTTAAGAAAATCATGTCACTGATAGAAAGGTGAAATAGGAAGGTCTTTTGAATATTGATAGAATATTTATAGTTATTAAAGTGGTATCTAACGGTCGTAACAATTTGTCTAACACACTGATTACATATTTTAACTTTTTGAGAAAAATGGTGTTTCTTTTAGTGCAAATGATCTCATTTTACATTTTATAATGGTTTTTGGTTATCTATGTTAAAGAAAGCGTCGGTAATTTTTATGAACTTATAAGACTGACAACAAATTATATTACTAGGCCGGCAACCATTCTGTAGGATTACGTTATTAATTGTAACATAAACCAGAACATCTTTAAAATTTTTGTTTTTTCTGGAAGGAAAAATAGGAATTTCGGAAATAATTTGTTTTAAATTTTTATTAAGTTGAAGAACTTTTTTAGAATACGTGAAATGTTTTTGATCTTTAGTTTGTATGTTATTACAAAAGGAATTATGTTAAATATTTCAGTGTTTAACTGGTTGAGGATTCTCGTTGTGTTGCTTGCTTTTTCAAATTGTTTTATCAATCTCAGAATCATTATAGTCTCTTTGCCTAATGATTTCCACGAAAATATATTGTCCAACTGAAGTTTTATTAAAAGAAAGTCTATTCTGATTTTCCATAAAAAATACATAGTAATACCTGTTTTTTTGTTTGTTTTTTTTTTTTACTTTTGAGAATGCCATCTTTATAAAATTCTATTTTAATACTAACACTCTTGACTGTAATAATAACTGAATATTTTCAACTTTAACAAAACTTCTATTTATAATGCTCTAATTAAATCTATTTTCAACAGACATTCTTTAGTATAAGATATTTTATAAAATACCAAGTTAAGAAACTAGCTACGATTCAGTTTTATACTTCTGGATTCTTGACAAGTATTTAACTTGCTAAATACCATACCATTTCAGGTGGGAAGCTTATATTACAAACTGGTTTCTTGTTTTCCAATTATCATAGTGGAATTACTGGTGGTGTTAGCTGCATTTCAAGTTAATATAGACTGTGCACGTTGTACTTTTTTGTCACCCACAGATTTTAAGTAATTATTAAAGTTTTTCTTCAACTGTTTTCTTCCTTTTTTGCATGAGTAATTTCTTTGTTATGTATACAAACACTTTTAAAACCTAAACACTTAATATTCTTTTTGTTAGTATACAAACACTTTTAAAACCTAAACACTTAATATTCTTTTTGTTAGTATACAAACACTTTTAAAACCTAAACACTTAATATTCTTTTTGTTAGTATACAAACACTTTTAAAACCTAAACACTTAATATTCTTTTTGTTAGTATACAAACACTTTTAAAACTTAAACACTTAATATTCTTTCTGTTAGTATGCAAACACTTTTAAAACCTAAACACTTAATATTCTTTCTGTTAGTATACAAACACTTTTAAAACCTAAACACTTAATATTCTTTTTATTAGTATACAAACACTTTTAAAACCTAAACACTTAATATTATTTTTGTTAGTACACAAACACTTTTAAAACCTAAACACTTAATATTTTTTCTGTTAGTATGCAAACACTTTTAAAACCTAAACACTTAATATTCTTTTTGTTAGTATACAAACACTTTTAAAACCTAAACACTTAATATTCTTTTTGTTAGTATACAAACACTTTTAAAACTTAAACATTTAATATTCTTTCTGTTAGTATACAAACACTTTTAAAACCTAAACACTTGATATTATTTCTGTTAAATTGATTTCTGCTGCTAGATTATCCTTTCGAATTGTCGCCTCGTGAATACTTGAAGAACTGTGCCAAAAACTCAACAATTGAAATGTACTGAATCACCCTTAGGCATGCTACAATCCTATTCATACACCATTTTTGGTGTCCTAATTTCCTGTTTTACCAACTTTCTTGATCTTCTATAATCTTTTAAATCTTCTGTCATACCAGTCTTTTTAAATTTCTTAAATCTGTTATGCTTTTCTTTAATTTTGTCTTTTATACTTTTTGTGAGCCAACCTGGTTTTTTTCCTTGCAGCTACCCTTTTCTTTCTATAAGAAATATGTTTTCCTTGAATATTTAAAATTTTATCTTTAAAAATTTTCCACATCTGATTAGTGTCTCCAAATAACTCAACTGCCCAATTTACAACAGAAAATTACTGTCGCATCCCTCCAAATTTGCTTTTTTAAAAGTTGCAACCAAAATATCATTATTCCTTATCTTCATATGCAACAAAACATTGAACCAGACAGAGCAATGTTCACAAATAAATCTAAAAGAGCATTGTTTCTATAGATTCCTTGACTAATTGGTGAAGAAAGCCATATTGAACAGTTTCCAAAAACCTTTCTCCCTCACGGTTTGACTCTAGCATTTCCCAATCTATATGCCTGAAATTAATATCACCCATAATCATGACTTCATTAACAGCTGAAATCTTATTTTTATTGTAAAGTTTCTCACTAATTTCATCAGTATCATTTGGTGGTCTAACAAATTCCCACTAAAAGCCTTTTCCCTTTATATATCCATTAAAAGAAACCAAAATGAAATCAGCCTCTTTGCTATCATCTTTGATATCCTCAACTTCAACAGGATGTAACTCACATTTTACATATAAAGCCACTCCTCCTCTCCTCTTTAATACTCTATCCCCATTTAATAACATGTAACCCTGTATTTCAATGAAATTCCTTTCATCAAAATCATCTACGTTTAACCATGTTTCTGTTATTCCCATTATATAAAAATCCCCCATTTGTACCAGTGCTCTAAATTCATCTATTTTATGTCATATACTTCTAGCATTACAATAGTAACAATTAAGCCTACTCTTATAACTACTTCTACACTCATTTTCTATGCTAAACATTTCTCTGCGTCTTATTATTTTCGCATTTAGTTTATCCTGGCCTTCACCACTATTTAGTCTTAGTTTAAAACTTCCCTTATAGCTGAGTTAAAACATGGATACTGAAATGATATTACAACTTAGAAAGTTCACCTTCATATAATAAAGATCGTGTTTGAAATCTTTGCAATCGAGTTCGTTCCTTGTTGGTAGCACATCAATGAGTCTGTGGGTTTATTAACGCTAAAAATCTGGTTTCGATGCATGCGGTGGGCAGAGCATAGATAATCCATTGCACAATCTTGTGCTTTAAAACAAACAAATAAAATAAAAAATAAAACAGTCAGGCTCAAAGTTTAGTATCCAGCCACTTATATAATTGCAGGTTGGATCACGTCTACATCGGTTGATTCTAGCTTCTTGGATCTTGATAGTCCTCTTTTGGCATTCTCTGGAACTATCTAACCCTTTGTGGAATCAACACAAGTCACGTGATCTTCCGCATTGATCAGCAACATTTGATTTCCACTACCCCACCCACTGATGCAGGTCCTTTGGCTGAATGTTTGGTGGATTAACTACTTGAATTCTTTAATAATATTTTCGTGGTGAAAGCTCCTTAATTATTGATAAAAGAAATGAGAACAACAAAATCGGTCGCTCTCTGTTGTGATTGTCTTTCAGAAATAAATTATTTGCATAAACACAGCTAGTTTAACTAAACATAAACCAATCTTATACTTCCTAAAACTTTTACAGCAATATTCGAATACACAGTTTTCAGTTTTTCCAGCGGTATCTTTAACACCTGTTATTTAAATTTGGCAGTTCTTTAAAGTTTAAAAAAAGCAAAAAAATTTACATTTTTGTTCTTTTTTTTGACATGGTTCATTATTTTACAATGCTCAGTCATCGACGGATTCAGCCTTTGTTGTTAGGTAGTTTATTTAAACCATGATCGTCAGATGTTTCCGTCGCCATTAGTCTGTCTTGTTCTTTCCATTGATCAGAACAAGATGCACGTGATTTCATCACATACCACTGCTACCATTTCGTAATGATAAAGAAGGCGAGAAAAATTACTGAAGCTACGTAGAGCTTGTAAGATCACAATTCGAATCTTATTTGGCAAATTATAAAAACTTGCATACAATGATGGATCAACACCTGTTAAATGACTTTCATAATTATAATAAATAAAATTAAAAATTAGAATAATTTCAGTTAATATGATTCATAGTTATCAAAAGCATGACATTTAAGTAAATAAAATTTAAATAATATCTTATCTTTCATCATATAAGTTCTACTCCAGAAAGAATAACACTACTTCGACTATTGTACAGCCCAACTCACTAAATGATCTAAATCGTTTTGTAAATCAGCAGCGTCCTCTTCACAGCTAGCAACACCCAAGACCTTAATATCACCTGCAAATTCAAGTAATTTATTGACCATTATTTGATTTATGTCACTGATGTAAATCAAAAAGAGCAAAGGTTTTAGGACTGAGCCCTGAGGTACCCCACTTGTGACATTAATCCAGTTTGACTGAACTCCATTTGTAACAACTCTCTGCTTTCTTCCATCCAGCTACTTTTCTATCCAATTTGCTAAATTATCCCCCACACCTATAGAGATAATTTTCACAAGCCTTTTATGTGACACCTTGTCAAATGCTTTGTGAAAATCCAGATACAACAAATCTACACCCTTACCCTCATCTACATAAGCAGTAACCTTCTCAAAGAATGTCAAAAGATTTGTAAGACAAGATTTTTCCATAGTGAAACCATGTTGACTGTCCAATAAAATTATAAACTTCGTTAAATGGTTTTGCAAAGCATCTTTTATCAGACTTTTCAAAACCTTTCCCACAACTGATGTAAGACTAATGGGTTATAATTACTGGGGCAATTTTATCAACTCCGCTGAAAAGAGGAGTTACATTAGCTAACTTCCAATCCTCTGGTATCTGCCCACTATTCAAGGACTGACAAGAAATAGTACTAAGTGGCTCACATATCCAATCTTTAACCTCCTTAAAAACCCTTGGGGAAATATTATCTGGCCTAAAAGCCTTATCGTTCTTTAAACTTCCCAGTCTTTTCTTAATCAGCTCAGAATTAATGTAGTCATCTTGTTCAATGTTGTTTCCCTCTACCAACTGTTCACGATGTGGAATACTGCTTAAGTCTTTGTTAGTAAAAACAAAAACAAAAGCAGAATTTAATAACCCAGTCATCTCATAACAATCAGATAAGAGCCTTCCTTTGTCCTCCTTCAAGTTTCCTACTCCATCATAACATTTTGTTTACCCTTAATGTATTTAAAGAAATCTTTACTGTTAGTTTTTACATTTTGAGCCAACCTTTTCTTAAATAAATAGCAGATGGGTTTTAATAACAATAAATGCAAGATAATGCGTGTGGGTTATCTTAGTTTGAATTATAAGTATAATTTGGATGGGAATAACCTTAACAGTGTTATGAAGAAAAGAGATCTTTAGAGACCAGTCTCTAAAGCCATCCAAGCAATGTGCTGTTGCTAGTGGTAGGGCGAATAGGATTTTAGGTTGTATCTACAGAAATATTGAATATAAGTCTAAAGAAGTTATAATTTCATTGTACAGGTCACTGTTACGCCACATTTGGAATATTGTGTTCAGTCTTGGGCTCCTTATCTTAGGAAAGACATTGAATTCTTGGAAAGGGTACAGAGAAGGGTTACTAGAATGGTGTCTCTGATGGAGGGGTTGTCATACGAGGAGAGGTTGAAATATCTGCAATTGTTTTCTTTTGAAAAAAAGAAGAGTTAGTGGGGATCTGATTGAAGTGTTTAAAATTGTAAAGAGAATTGATAGTGTTTATGCATTGTCTTGTTTCATATTTAACAGTGAGAATGATAGGACTAGGGGACACAAATATAAATTTTGGCAGGGTAAGAGTCATTTTCAACTAAGACAGTTTCATTTTTCTAAGAGGGTGGTTGGCCTTTGGAATAATGTGTTGCCTTCGGATGTTGTAGAGGCAATAAATTTAAGTGAGTTTAAGAAAAATCTTGATAAGTATATGAATGTCAAGGGCTGGCTTTAAGACTTTTTAAAATTATTTAAATTTATTTTAGATGATGGAACAGCCGAGATGGACAAATAGGTCCCATGTTGTCCCAAAACGTTATGCTGTGTACTAATTAGGGGTTCAAACTTTCTATTGCAGATAATCTTTCAGCAGGAGTAAGCTTAAAATTATATATTTAATCTTCTTTTTATGGATGTTTTAAATTAGAGCTGGATGAGTAGGGGTATTTTCTAAATGACTTATTTGCTAATCAATTAATCGATGACCCTGTTCATCGATTGTATTTGATTAATCGATTAGTACAGTGTTTCTCAAACCATGGTACGCACTAGCAAAAAAAAAGAAGAAGAAAAAAGTTGTCGGTAGGCGTTGTCAACCAGGTAGTTACCTTTCCAATAGTGACAGATAACCTAATTAACTTTGCCAAAATAAAGACAGGGGAAGCAAGTTTGGTGGAAATGGAAATCTAGCCCCAGTCCCTCAAATCACAAACCCCTGCCCCTTCCCAAATCACCAAAGCTGAACAAACTTGATTGAAAAACAACTTATAAGATTAAAATTGGGCAGAGCACAAATAGGCCATTTGCGTGATTCCAATTGAAGTAATCGCTGCTCACCGAAATATATAACGTCTTCCAGGGTAATGATAACATCACTGTAAAAGTTACTGACAAAAGCAGAAGTTTTGTTATGATGAAACTATAACATAAATGTTATTGACAAAAGTAACATATAAACAGTAAAATTTTTCACATGTTGAATAATATTTATTATAAAAATCTTAACAGCGATTCTATATAGAATAGGGCAAAATAGATTCTTAATGAGCTTAAAAAGTGAAGTTTCGAAAACACCATTTGACAACCTGAAACCATTACATGTACAAGCTTCTGAACTATCTGGACCACCTAAGAAACACAAAAATTAAATAGCCTCTTACGCCTAGTCGATTCAAATTGCAATTCGGCACTTGCTCCTTTATTCTGGCTACTTTGAAAAAAATACTAGATCTTCCTTTAAATGATGTTTCACCACATTTTAATAGCGTTAATGAATTTATTTCATAATTGGAAAAAGACGCCTCCATTAATTACTCTACAAACCATAGACACAGTTCCTATGTATTCTTTTTATCTCGAGGAAGGTATAAAAGTCGTAATAACCTTAGTTAAGAAATTACTTGTTTTTCTCACATATAGCTTGCTCAAATTGAAAAAAAAACATTATACTTTAATTAATAGCTATTTTCAGTTCGACAGAAAACTTCGTAAACAAAATCTAGTGTTGCCATGAGCAACAACGTATAGCTGTAATTTTTATACACTTGTTAGAAGAAGTTTCCCTTACAAAATGAAAATTTGGGACTAAACATTTCTTAGACACTTTGGTAACTATTGGAAACACTGCATTAGTCACTAGTTTGTACAAAAACCCATACATAAACCTTTTATTCAACAGTTTGAATATCACTCCAGCTGTTGAACGTGGTATTATTTACAGTTAACTTAAATGTTTTGGTAAAAATTATAACACTGCACACAAAAAATTAGGAATTAGGGAAGATTAAGATTTCAAACGCCTTCTTTGAAAAATTGTTATACTCTTAAGACAGAGGGTGAAATATATATTGAATTGGTTTAATCAGCATAAGTCTACTGGCGACTATACGAATCACGTTTCAAAGTTAAAACATGTTAAGCCGTGTACTGCTAGGGCTATTCTCTACATAAGTCTACTGGCGACTACAGTAAGTCCTGTACTACTTGAGCTATACTACATAAGTCTACTGGCGACTACAGTAAGTCCTGTACTACTTGAGCTATACTACATAAGTCTACTGGTGACTATATTAAGTAGTGTACTACTTGGGCTATACCCAACATAAGTCTACTGGTGACTATATTAAGTAGTGTACTACTTGGGCTATACCCAACATAAGTCTACTGGTGACTATATTAAGTAGTGTACTACTTGGGCTATACCCTACATAAGTCTACTGGCGACTATGTTAAGTAGTGTACTACTTGGGCTATACCCTACATAAGTCTACTGGTAACTATATTAAGTAGTGTACTACTTGGGCTATACCCAACATAAGTCTACTGGTGACTATATTAAGTAGTGTACTACTTGGGCTATACCCTACATAAGTCTACTGGTGACTATATTAAGTAGTGTATTACTTGGGCTATACCCTAC
>NW_013667284.1:12333-17500 GCF_000517525.1 Limulus polyphemus | reverse complement strand
GGGGGGGGGGGGGGGTCAAGTCCAGAAAGAGTGATTGATAAAACTCCAAACTTACCACACTGTTCCATTTTGTTGTTGCAAATTACAACAGTTATGATGGAGACATTCGCAACTTTAATTATGAATGCTCAGATGAGAAATACTTACTGGGTTCCAGCGCCGCTGCTTCATGTCATAATTTTAATCAAGCAAGTGAATCCTTCAATTCTGAAGTCAAATCAGAGAACTCCATCAAAGGTAACAGTGATCCCTTAAGTTCCACTTTGAATCTGAAACCATCGAATTTGATTGTGACTCAGCTGTGTGGCCAATATTCAATGACTCAACAGAAGTATTTAAGACTTTCTGTTAGTATTGGATGACTATTGGTACCTGACCAAGTTAAAATGTCAAGAAAGAAGACAGATTGAAATACTTTCTAACATATCCAAGGCTGTTTGGCAAGAAGTATCGACTTTGTATCGCTGAATTTGTTGTTGCCAGATTGCATAGTAAGGAAGTGGTCCCGCGAAAGTGGCTTATCTACCCTATCTCAACTGGAACGGTTTCTGATTTTGACTGCTTGTTTTCAGATTGCAGGATTTTTCTGCCTTGGATACAATGATTAGCCACGCGCACACCATGTTGTTCACGACCAAAAGAATAATCAATACCATAAAAAAAAATCCGTAGAATCTTGGACAATGTAGGTATAGTTTTAAAAGTGGCTGCATTTGTTGGAAAACACGACTGAAAAAGAACAAGTACGTTCTTGCCTTACTTTGGCGATTTATTTCTCTTACTGTGTTACAGATATTGACTTTCTTTTTTTTACATTTTACCTAAGATGGTACCAAACTGTATAGTAAAAACGTAACAGTGCTTCTGGCTAACGTATTCCAGGTGAAACAGCAAAACTATCCGAGCTGTATAGTGAGTTCTCCATTAACTTTATGTATAAGTTGGCCGTCAAAACTAATGTTCCTATTGATTCTTTCGTGTCCTCTTACTACAATTGCTCGTTTCTTTCAAATAATCTTTGTAATTATTTTCAGTGTTTGATGTAATTAATTCTGTCATCTATAAACAAAACAAAATATATAACGCAAAATCAGACGCATAGTGCCTTCGCCTTTCAAACAAAAAAAACTTAAATCCTTGGTAGGAGTTAAGTAATGCATCCACCTGATGAAAAGCATTTTAAGTGCTTGAAAGCTTGTGATTCAATTGTAACCTCTGTATAAAATGATCGTTAGTTAGTTATATATTACGATATTGCTGAGTAATAGTCTATGCCGAGTCTGCTGCTTTCTATTTACTGCTGTAGCTAAATTTAACTATTGCTTAGTAATCTTTAAAATATACAAGTAAAGAAATAACTTTTCAAAAAAGGAAGTAAATGTAGGGATAGCTAATATCAATCCTTCAAAAACAATGCAGACAAGATAGTAGGAATGGCATTTGCATCATCTCTACATAACAGCATAGGCAAAAACTAACATATAGCAATATATATATATAATGAATCAGAAATGAGTTTAATAAATCTTATTTTTGTCTGTTAACATTCTACTGCACTGTGTGCTTATGCTATTATGTAGAGATGATGCAAATGCCATCCTTACTGTCTTGTTTTCATTCTTTTTGAAATCTCTACATTTACTTCCTTTTTGAAAAAGTTTTTCTTTAATTGTTTACTTGTTGTTTTTTTAATGCAGTGTTTCAATAGACATAGGAAGGTTGTATTTATAACCAAGCTCTAAATACAATCAGGTTCCAACTGTAATATTTATTGCTTATTTATTATTGGCTGGTAATTCCATTTCACCTTGTACTTAAGCTTTTTAAAGGAACACCAAAGGAGTAATGATAACATCGTTTACACTAGAATTATGATATTATTAAATTACTACTAGTTAATAATACTTATAAAAGCGGATACGCTGTTTGAAACTATGTCACCTCAATGAAATTGGTTGACACCATTGTTTTGGTTTTTAGTTAATGTAATAAAAAGCAAAGAAAGAAGGAATTCAAACGTTTTGCTATAATATTTACAGACATTCCCAGAACTTGTGACTCATTCATTACATAGATATTGTTATAAAAGGAACACTGTATAGTATTGAAAATTTCTGATGACCTATTGAGGAGATATTTAAAACACCATTTCAATGAGCAATTTGAGCCATCTCTACATAGGCAGTGCTACCGCCTGCCTGATATACTTGGCTGTAAGATGTTTTATGTAAGGCTTCAGATTTGATCTAAACGGATTTATGGAAGTATTAGTGATTTCATTAGATTTCTTTATTTGTCTGTATTCTTGCGCCAAGTTACATAAGGGTTATCTGTGCTAACTATCCTTACTTTTGAACTGATAGACTAGAGGGAAGGCAGCTAGTCAACATAAACCACCGCCAACTCGTTGGTTACTATAATCGAATAGTGGGATTTGCCATCGATCGTTACTCTTATAACGTATCACAGCTCCAAAATGCGAAGCATGAGTTTTTGGCAATGGGTTGCGAACAATAGACCCTCTGGTTCAAAGCCCCGCCCGGTCTTGGACTTTATGAAAAATGTTTTAAACTGATAAGAAAATAGGGCGTATAAAATACCTTGTTGTCATTGGGGAAATTGTTATTTTTTTGGAGAATTTATCATCAAACATTGTTGCCCTTGGATACTTTAAAAGTCACTGGTTGAGTATGGAGTTCAAATTTGATTGATGGGTAATCCTTTTAAACTTTAACAGAATTTTATGTATCATTGTCGCGATCTTGGATTGTTCCTAAATTCCCCCAACCACACCCATAAGCTCTGAATATTCCAAAAGGTCTCAATTTATTTACAGCCATTATCAGATCAATGTCTTCAGCTTAAAGATATCAGCTGACAGAGTCAAAGTGAGCCAAGATAGTAGTCCATAAATGCAGTTTCTAGATGGTTCGTAACACTGAGAAGTGCGACAGCTTTATCTCTTATTTGAGCACTCCTCCTTGGATTCAGCAAAGGCTTTCTTAGTTACATGTATTATAGTGTAGTTCTGAAGCACATGCTTACTACCTCCAAAGCATCATGACCAGCGAGTTTCGGATAAATATTTCATTGACACTGTCCTTCCTGCTTCACTTTTCAAGTCTTTGCACAAAATAGCCCAGCGTCATTGTGTGGACAAAGTATAGTTGTAGAGATTCCCAAGAAAAAGGACGTGGTTCTCAACTGCTCCACAACACTCTGCGCAGTTCACAACCACTAAGTTCAAGTAATGGCCTCTGCAAAGCACATAATCCATAAATGGATTCAGAAATTTGAGTCAAATCTGCAGCCCGTTGTACTTGCCAAACATATTTGTTTCGTTGTCATAAGCTGACTTCAACAGTTTCTTACATTAAAACCAAAATTATGAAGTTTGACTTCCACAATTTCAGAGATGGATTCTATGGTATGAACCTGTATAAGTTCAAATTCAATAAAGCATTCACATAATTTGCACTTAACTGACACGTAATGATTAATAAATGTCAGTTGCTCTGTGCGTGAAACATATGTGGTAAAATCAACTATAATGGAAAAGTACATTGCCTCTGCAATCGTTTTGATTATTTTCTTCTCTACTTCGTTACCCATCAGCAAAATCATTTCGCATACTAGAGGCGACGGCAAATAATGAGGACTTCCTCTTCTGCGATTTCCATAATTGTTTCAGATGATTTGCAAGAAACGGATTTTACCTTGCAAATAATTGAATAATCTCACGGAAATTTCCGTTATGAGAAGAACCAATTGTCTCATTGTCTCCTCTGAAAACCATACCACGTTCACACAGAAACTTATGGATAGAAATAACGCATTTTAATCCGTGTTGCAAGTAGTTTTTTTTTTTTTTGCTCTCCAACTGGCTTTTCAGCAACTATCGATGGCTCCAGATTTGGAACAAATTTGATCAACGACAACAGCTAAATTTCCACGACATTTCACATATTTATCGAAAACAAAATAAACCAGGGATTGCGTCTGCTGTGACGTTTATATCGTTCATATTAAACGATTTGTTAATATTTTCTAAAGGAACATTCGGCAGCAAGAAAAAAATATGGGACGGTGTTCTCTAAGGTAGGATAGAACCCACAACGGTCTGTATGTTACACTACAACTTGAACCACAAAGCTACACTTTATGTTACCTATTTCTAAACATGGATCTTACCAGATGAATGACGTAACTTTGAGTGAAGAAAAAGCCGAAAATCAGCTTCCTTAAAAAAAATGGTCAGCAGCTACACACAAAATGTATTCTGTTATTGGTTAATCTAATATTTGTTATACAACGGTCAAAACCAGTGACATTAAACACACAGTTCAGGTAGCACTGTATGTACTATGTGTGTGAACAAATAAGTAATATCTAAAAAAACAAAAACATTATCAATGTGAAAAAAACGCCAAATTATAAAAAGGTCTCAGTTGCATAAAGTGGAAATGTCAGAAACACAAGCCAAACTAGAAAAAGGAATTGAAGCAACCATGTAATCTACTATTACTTTATTATTATCATTAGTAGTCTTAATATTATTATTATTATTATAAGATGTGCAACAACGTTGAAACCTCTTATCTTAATCCGCTGAAAACAAATACACAACATAAGTTAGAAGAAACAATTGGGGCAATCTTGGCCCACACCAAGCAAATACAATGCATTTTATACCACTGAATATGTCAGGTCAACCATTTTCTCCAAATACATGTCAGGTCATTGTGCACATTGCATCTCACATGCGACGTTTTTTATAAGACAAATATCATCAAAGCCGCTGTCGCTTGCATAGCATTTTTTTACATGTCTGCTGATGTGTGAAAGCAGAGCGAACAAGTAGTTGTTTTAAACTTGTTTCCAGGGTTTGTAGATAGTTGAATATGTGTCACAATTTTCTAATAACCTTACATAAAGAACGAGGTAGATATCCATCTATATAGAGTATACACATGACTTAATGTAGTCACCAGTAGACTTATGTAGGGTATAGCCCAAGTAGTACACTACTTAATATAGTCACCAGTAGACTTATGTAGGGTACAGCCCAAGTAGTACACTACTTAATATAGTCACCAGTAGACTTATGTTGGGTACAGCCCAAGTAGTACACTACTTAATATAGTCACCAGTAGACTTATGTTGGGTA
>NW_013667284.1:4647-11366 GCF_000517525.1 Limulus polyphemus | reverse complement strand
CAGAAACTCCAGCGCGCATGCTCCCAGCGTTGCGTGACTTCCGCTGTCATAACAATATGTTTCAAACACAGATGTACTCCCATTAGCAGCTTTAGGGTTATCATATATGTAAGTTTTTGCTTAAAACTATTTGCTGATGTGATATCAAATTGTTTCATACCTGGGAGGGAAAGGTTGCCATACAAGGACTACACCAGTGTTAAAAGTGGGATTATTTTGTACTCATACGAAGAGTGGTTAAAAATAAATTTACAGTTAGTGACTAGGCATGACAGAACTAAATAATCCAGCATATCTTGATGGATTAATGATTGATAGAAGTCTTGTGAATCTGAAGAATAAAGATGTCATCATTAGTGTCATAAATACAACAAATCATAATATTTGAGTCAAATTTGGATGGTATATTGGAAGATATGAGGTTGTTCAGATAGTACTTCCATATCAAAACACATCTTAAGTTGTCATCTTTGAGGATAGATATAGGAAGCCTGATGTCAAACCCTTACATAAGAATAGGTTACCTACTCACTCATAAGAATTATATGATTGGAGCTGTGGTGGTCTTTCAAATGACTAATGCCAGCAGTTAAATGACTTGCTCATGGAATATCAACACACATTCTCCAATGGACCTCACAACTAAGGTCAAACACGTGAAATATATTACAAGATTGGTACTCAAGTTGCAGCCCAAATAAGTCAGGTAGCCAGACAACTTCCACTTACAAAAAAGGTTGAGGCTTTCAAGGAGATAGAAGCCATGAAGGAAAAGGGGGAGTGATAGAACAAAGTACGAGCCTGTGAGCATCACCCTTGTTGGAATGTAGGAAAAGCATTGCATAATATAATGGTATTACAGTAAATTGCCTCAGTCTGTTCCTTGCAGCAAAGATTGTCTTCTCCTTGATTTCTCTGCTTCCATTTGCCAATATCCACTCTTAAGATTCACTATTGAAAACTATTTCATTTCAAATAGAACATTCAATATAGAGTCAGCCCTCAGCAATAGGAAAGCACCCTTCTTTGTAATTTCATTCACCTTCAGGTAGTCCACACAAGACCTTGTGGATCCACCCTTCTTATTCACAAGTGTAAAATATATTTTCCTATGTGTGTTATTTCGTTATTCCAAATCTGAAAGTATTTTACTAGTTATAGAAAAAGGTTAAAATATTTATTGCGTGTTGGATTCATTATTGTAATACTTAAAATTTCTGTTTACTAGAAATATTTTCCCTTTTCTGTTTCTTAAGTTTTAATTACACAAACAAAATTTTAGTATTTTGTAACTTAATATTTTGATTTTTGATGGGATATAACTGTTGCTCATTACATACGGACTTGGAATAATATATATATATTAATAAGAAATATATAAGTATTACAGTCATGCACTGTAATATTTGAACTTAATGCATAACGGCGTATCAGAAACTTATCTTTTAATTTTGGTTTTAGGAACAACGACCCATCAAGAAACCAGAAAATAATGGTTGGTACAGGAACTCTTCTGTTTTGTTTTTATTGTTGAGCTTCTATAACACGCAATTCTTTCTTCATTATGCTGATCTTACTTTGCACTGATAGTGTTTATTATTTTTGTGTTTTACTTTTATGAAGAAAAAAATAATTCAATAGTGCACATTTGTTTACACATCTCCAACAAATGGGTGGAGGTGTGTCAAAGTTTTCCAAGAAAACATATTATTATATTGAAGTTTAATTAAACAATATATAGCAAGAGGGCCCAATATTTCAATGTTCTCCGCCAATAGAAGCAGAAAAACGTTCTCAGTTTTAGTATATTAGCATAGCAATTGCTTCAAAACCATGCCCCTACCTTTGACATTCTAAACAATTGGAATAGTTAACCTGTTATATTGATTCCTTGTTTTACAGTTTAGATTTCAAAAATAAGAATATTGTGATATTAAATTTGGATGTAACGAGAATGATAGTTTTATATTTTGAAGGTATAATAAACATATGTTTAGATATTGCTATTAGGAGAAATATAAATGTAGCTGTAGTGTGTCATTCTATGTAGATATCTAACAATGTGACATTAATGTACGAGATCATTTGTATTAACTGAATTTATGTAAGTAAATTAAAAGCAACTTGTGTGCGTGCGTGGGAAGCTTTTTAAACTTCATCAAAACATGCAAAAATGAAATTTGGTAGAGGAACTTACGGACAACGTCATTATTTGCATAAGGGAAGGATGGATGTAGATAGTGTATTATAAGGGAAAACGTATTTGGGGAATGTATCTGTTATTCCTAATAATCCAATCGCAGACAGCAGTGTTTAAGAACTAAAATTTTCTCTACGAATTTATTCATTTTTTCATAAATTACAGACCCTTAGACCAGTTAGAATAGCCTACCGATACCGTCACCCTGTTGAGTTTTCATTAGCCCCAATACCCAGGTTTTGAAAGCATCGCTGGATCTGGTATATTTTACTAGATAAGTCGATCAGTCTGTCATATTTGATCAGACCATATGCTCAAAGCGTCTTTTGTACTAGAGGTGTTTGGTGGGTATCACGTGTTATGGAATAGGTTTAATTCACTTAGTTTTAACCTCGCAGTCACAGAGAGGTCCTGCAAAGCCATCTCTACATACCTAACCTCATGCACGAGTATTCTTAAGCAGGTCACTTACTAGTTAATTGTTTTAATTACTTGAAATACACAGCACTGCCTATACATTTTATAAATTTTATGCATACAAATACAAAAAACCACAAAAACAATAAAAAAGTTTCCTACGCGAAGCACGTGTTTTCCCTAGTGTGTGTGTGTGTGTGTGTATATATTATTATTATTATCATTAATTTTATAATGTAACTCACGGAAAGTGTTTATTAACCAATTTACAATACCAGTTTATTTCAATATTGCATGTGGTGTTTTTAGAGCTTCTTATTGCAGTACAATCAGTTGGAATCTGTGGGAGTGATATCCATTTTTACAAAGAAGGAGGTATTGAAGGCTTTCCTTTAACAGAACCTACCATACTCGGTCATGAGACAAGTGGCATTATTGCTGAAGTTGGTGAAGGTGTAAAAAACTTCAAACCGGGTACAGTTTCATATTTTTTACAGTATGTTTTTAATTAAGCACAAAGCTATACAATGAGCTATCTGTGCTGTGCCCACCACAGGTATTGAAACCCAGTTTCTAGTATATGTTTTTTTAAATAAGGTTGCAATTCTTCATAACTTTTGTTCCTCCTATTTAAGTCAAATAAAATTAAAATGTAGCAAAGCAAACTGTTTAAAATTTGAAAAATTCAACTTATGAAAATTATACCAATTCTTTACAAAAATCCATTCAATTATCAATAAAAATTCTTGCTATGCAAAGCATTGTTATTTTTATCACAAAACCTGTACAAACACTTATATATTTCATGTTAAGAATTGTCATTTATTGTTAACTATAATTAAACATTTTACAAATCATATTGACAGAAACTTGAAGAGGCTACTTTTACTATATAAGGTATTTCTCTCACTGGCAGGTTCTTTTGAACTACTTAAATTTGGAGTTTGTCCTTTCTTGCAGAGTGGATTGTATAGCTGCACCATGCCACCTTATCAGCATTTCAGTTTATCACTAGATGATTTAAATCTTTCTTGGGTAAAGTCATGTGTGTTATCAATGGTGTTCCTTGATCTCAACATAATCTGTGTAAGATTCTTCTGTGTGTACAGACGGTCCACTGGCACTCTAAGTTCTCTATCAAACATCAATGACGATGATGTGTTGCTGGTAGCATCATGTACTACTGTATGATAACCCACCAGTAACAGTGGAAGATCTTGATCCCATGTTTTCTGATTTTCATCCACAAATATGAAATTGTAGACACTTCTTTTCACCTGTTGATAGAACAATGTACACTTCTTGGAATTCAGCTTCAGGTTTTTCAACAAATTAAAAACCTTCCTTAGCCCTTCATTAAACATTATTAAAGATCTTCCCATGTGCAATTAAGTAATCCAAATAAATGAGTACAATGTTCCTGGATTGTTCAGACATAGCACACTCCAGTAAAAAAAAACAGAAGATAAGCGGTGCTTACATAACAAATCTATAAAAAATACAAAACCAAACTGGGACTGCTAGGCTTCAGGTTAAAGATATCCTGCAGCAGCTAAAACTTAATTGGTTTCAAAAATTAAAAAAAAAATTGTAGACAAGCAATAAATCACGGTTTAGCTAATGTTTTCAGAAGAAATAGCAGTAAAAGTATTTATCACAGTTCTAATCTGGTGTCGGCCATGAGGCGCTTGTGTTGACAGATACTAATCATAGGCCCGATCCATTAACCTTTAGTTTGTTTGTAATTAAGCACAAAGCTACACAATGGGCCATCTGTGCTCTGCCCACCAGGGTCGTAAGGCGAGCTCGGACCCCGTCCCTAATGGGTGAGTCTGTAGCGCACATTCCCTCCCTTTGCTCGGTCAAATAAACCTTGACCCCGCACTTTTAGTTTGTCTCATACATCTCTGGATGAGCACGTCGCCTAATTGGATACACGGATTATTAAGGGATATAACAATTCCATACGCTGGCAAAAACAAAATATATTCAATAAATGCATTTACCAATAAACATTTTTATGAAGTTTTTTTGGCATTAAATTCTTAATGTTTCTTACATCTAATTAAATAATTTTAATCATAAAAGTTCACTTCTTTTAAAAATAACAGTTTAATTTATTTACTTTTTTATTTTGGGGTGCTACTCGGCCGTTGGGAGCCCTGTTGCAAGTGCGCCAGTGCTCTAATTGCTAATACGGTACTGCTACTCTATGAAATCATAAATGTATGTTACCTACTCCTACCACTTTTTCCAAACATTAGAAAGCCCAGCATGGCCAGATGGTTAGGAAGCTCGACTCGCAATCTGCGGATCGCGGGTTCAAATCCCGAACATGCTCACCCTTTCAGCCGTGGGAGCGTTATAATGTGACGCCGAATCCCACTATTCGTTGGTAAAAGAGTAGCCCAAGAGTTGGCAGTGAGTGGTGATGACTACCTGCCTTCCCTCTAGTCTTACACTGCTAAATTAGGGACGGCTAGTGCAGATAGCCCTCGTGTAGCTTTGCGCGAAATTAAAAAAAAACAAACAAAAAAAACAAGCAAACTAAACGTTAGAATCGTAAAATGACCTTCTCGAGCATGTGCGCCCGACGTGGTAGCTAACTTATACAAAACATTCATGACGTCATTGCTAGCTCAAGGATACTAAGGTCAAACGCAAGAGCTGAACGTATTTTGGTCATATTACTGTTCAGTGCTTCGTTTGGTGGTCCATTATAGTATTTCTCGAGAATAATATAAAAAAAGCGAATATCGAAGGAGAGCAAATATTCAAGAATCAAAATGACAAAGGACAACCTATCTGTAGTTTTGATGAAAAAGGATGAATTGCGATTGGTGAGATTTGTAGTAATAATGGATGTGAAAATTTGTTATTTATACACACTACAGTCTGATTTACATACAACTGTGTTGACGACTTTAGGGTTGATAAGTAATTAAAGTGTACCAAATATTATTGCTGATTGAATAAACTTTAAGCTTTTAACGGTGCAAAAAGAGTAAAATAGATAATAATAGTTATTATTTTGTGTGAATAGTATACTTTTTAAAGCTTTTTAATAGTCACCATCGACGTGACACATTTACAGAATTTTTCTTTTAATGCTGATGCTGATTCCAGGGATTTTAAAGAGGGATAAGAAAATGATGTAAATTACTAAGTAACTAACACATCAGCATATTCATGATTACTTGTTAATTAAAAAGTCGCTTGTATATGAGCTGGTCAGATATTAATACTGCATGGTGAAGTATTTCCAGGTACGTGAATATTTCGAATATGTGTTGTTTAGTGTTGACTATAAGGAAGGCACGGCTTATATGTAATTGTTTGCTAATAAATGTTACAAGTTGTTCTATGCTTACGAATGTTTCAATACATGGTTTATATTCCTTTTTACTAACTCATTGTTGGAATTGGTTTATCAAAATGATATACTTGACTGCATTGTGGAAGAGGGAAAATCTTCATAAGTTAACTCAACACATCGTTTGAGAACACTTTAACAACGCTATTACACTTGATGCCAATTCCTGGTCTGAGGGTCCTTATTAAAAGGCTGTCGAATGAGATCTATGAAAATTTCAAAACCGAAATGGGGATACTAGACTTCAGGATGAAGATATCTTTTCAACAGTAAAAACATAATTTGTTCAACAGGTATATACTGTGTTTAACTAACAATGCAAAGACAAATATAATACATAATATGAACTTTTACTATAACTATTCAGTAAACAGTGGCAAACAAGTTATATTGCCTCAGTTTATCAACACTGAAAAACAAACACAAAAAAAAACACCTTTTCTAAAAGTCCAATTCAAAGTAATCTAACATGCGTTCGCTCGACTTTGGTTTCAAATTTTTTTAAACATGCTAATCATGCTAAAGACAAGCAACACCTGTCGACATGTCGTAGCGACTGGGGTTTCTCTCTTTAATATCTCCTTTCTTTATTTTCCGTACATAATTATGTCGAATTGCAATCGTTCGTATTTGGATTCACCAAATGTCAAACGAAAGTCCAGAAAGTTGTTTGTAATTAAGCGCAAAGCTACACAATGGGCTATCTGTGCTCTGCCCACCACGGGGTAT
>NW_013667284.1:0-3746 GCF_000517525.1 Limulus polyphemus | reverse complement strand
TGGTTGGTGTTGAGGGACACCCACCAACCCCCACTGTGAAAGTCCCAACAGCTAAGTGTAAAATGGCAAGCACACATAGTGTATACGTGACAGAAAAGTTAGATGGCCAAAAGTGCAACTTTGTCCTAGATTTTGCATCACAGCAAACCCTTGTGAGCATCGAGGTGCTGGATCAAAAAGCAGTACCAGAAGCTGTACAGAAGCTCTGTGGGGTGACAGGACATTATACAAGTTTGTGGGGACCAGTGTGGGTAACTAATGAGCTCATGGGCATGAAGGACAGGCACAAAGTATACTTGGCTGACATTGAAGACCAATGCATACTAGGGTTGGACTACTTACTACCGAGGAAGGTGTGTAGTTAATTTTGATAAAATGACGTTTGGGAACAACAAAGGCCAAATACCGGTAAGTGTTGCTGCTTCTGTTGATTTGCATGTCACAGTAATTAAGTCAACTACAATACCCCCTATGTCAGAGAAGCAGTGGAAGACCCATCCAGGCCAGCAGACGTAAAAATTGGAAGGTCACTTGTGGCAGGTCGTTAAGTAGTACCCATAACAGTGGCTAATTTCTCTAAATGTGAGCACACACTTAAGGAAGGGGCATTGTTGTGTGTGTGCCAGGAGGTGGAGCCAGTCAATGTTAAGGCAAGAAATACAACCATAATGAGGACATCCTCTCCCAGAACATTTAAATGACCTCTATAAGAAGAGCATAGTCCATTTGTCGTCATCACAGGCTATTCAGGTTAGGGACCTTTTGGCGAATTATGCAGACGTCTTTTCAAAAGAAGATCATGACCTCGGCTGCACAGTCCTCATGGAGCACAGAATAAACACAAGCAATCACCATCCAATAAAGATCCCTCTGAGAAGAATAGCTCCAGCAAAGCGAAAAGAGATGGAGAAGATCATGGATGGCCTAATTAAGGAAAAGATAGTCGATAAATCAGATAGTCCCTGGTCAGCTCCCATCGTGTAAGTCCAGAAGATGGATGGGACCTAACATTGCTGTGTGGACTTCAGGGCTCTTAACCAAAAAGGACTCATACCCACTGCCTAGAATTGATGATATTCTTGATGCCCTAAGTGGGGCCAGGTGGTTTTCAACTCTGGACTTAAAGTCGGAATTCCATCAAGTTAAAATAGCTGAAGCAAATAAACCTAAGACTGTATTTAGTTATGGCCAAGGTCTCTGGTAATACTGTGTGATGCCATTCGGGCTTAGCAATGCTCCAGCGACATTTGAGAGGCTGATGGAAAGAGTACTGGAAGACCTACAATGGAGGATAACCCTAGTATACCTGGATGATGTCATTGTGTTTTCAACAATGCTTGATGGGGAAATGTCCCAGCTAGAGGAAGTATTCAAACATTTGAAAGCAGCAACCCCAAACTCCATCTTAAGAAATGCCACTTGTTCCAGAAAGAGGTGCTTTACTTGGGTCACATTGTAAGTGAGCATGGTGTATGAACTGATCCTGACATGGTGAAAGCAGTGCATGATTGGCCAACACCAGACAATGTGGGAGAGTTAAGAAGTTTCTTGGGACACTGTATCTATTACTGGAAGTTTGAAGGATTTTGCAACTACAGCTACTCAACTACATGATTTGCCAAAATTGGCCTGAAGTTCGAATGGACAGTTTCTTACCAGCATGCTTTCAAGACATTGAAAGAAAAATTGGCCTCAGCTCCACTTTTAAAGCTTCCAAATCCCTTACTGCCAAACATACTGGATTGTGATGCTGGTAATGTCGGAATTGGAGGAGTGTTGTCTCAGAAAGTTGGTGGAAACAAACATGTGGTGGCCTACTTCAGTAGGGTCCTGAATAAACCAGAGTGGAACTATTGTGTAACATGGAGGGAAGTTCTTGCTATAGTAAAGTGTCTAACATATTTCCATCCTTACCTCTATAGTACCAGGTTTACCATCAGGATAGACCATGCTGCATTATGCTGGTTAAAATTATCAAAGAACCCAGAGGGACAACTGGCACGTTGAATCGAAAAGATAGACCAGTATAATTATGATATTGAATATAGAGAAGTAAAATCTCATGGAAATGCCGACGGACTGAGCTGAAGACCCTGCAAAAATGACTGCAGACATTACTGCAAAAGAGAGGTTGATCTAACCATGTGCCATCAAGCTGAAGTCAAAATGACTGAAGTGTATCCAGGTATAGATATTAAAGCAGAGCAGAAGAAAGACCAAGATTTGAAGCCAATAATTGATTTTCTACAAGCAAGTGTTTTGCGCCCTGCTTGAGAGAAGGTGTTTAGCTTAAGCTCTGTGATAAAGAACTATTGGGCACAATGGGACCAGTTGGAGCTTGAAGATGGTATTCTTCTCCGGAGATGGGAAACTGCAGATGGGAAAGTGACGACCTGGCAAACGGTTATACCGAGAAAGTTACGGGAAGTTATGCTGCGTCAATCCCATGATAGTTTAACAGGAGGACATCTCAGAGTTAAGAAGACATTGAGTCACCAACGACAGAGGTTTTACTAGATAGGTATGAGGCACGACGTGGAACAATGGTGCAGAACCTGCAGTATATGTTGTGCTAAAAGGGGACCCAAGCATAAAGGACGTGCTCCAATGAAGTTATATCAAGTTGGTGCACCAATGGAAAGAGTAGCCATTGACATTGCTGGTCTGTTGCCCCAAACTCGTGCTCGAAACAAGTACATTTGTGTGGTGATGGATTATTTCACCAAGTGACCTGAGGCATATGCAATACCAAATCAGGAAACTACAACTGTAGCTTCAGCTATTAGTGATTTCTTCTTCAGGTTTGGTATGCCATACGAACTGCAATCAGACCAGTATTGTTAATTGCTGCTACAGTTCCATGTGAATGTTACTAAGAAAATTTTTGATTTTGTCAAAATTTGTTTGGCCAGTTCATTACACTGAGTGTTGCAAGAGGGGAACATAATACTCATTATGATACTGGTAGTGAATAGTATAATAACAATTTGGTAATTTGACGGTTAACATTCTTCATTTCTTGCCTTATTTAAAACAAATACTAATGGTATTTAGTCTCCATGTAGGCTACTTACCATAATCTGCCATCAATGCTGCTGCAGTGGTATTCAGTTTCATAACTTGTTTTGTATGAGCATAAAACAGACCTGCTTTTTGTTAATTTGTCTTTAATAGTTGTCTGTGACTCTCATATTTTCAGTAATTTGTAAAATAAAATATTCCTTTGTGTCATAAGTGTATTAGGTATGTAGTTTGCTGTTAGCAAATAATTTTTCAACAGCATGTTACTGATATTGAAGACTTATTAATGTAAGAGAATGGTCACCATTTTTGTTGGCATTATAATGCAGACTGGAGAAGGAGCTTTTATGGTATTATTTTTTAAATGTTTCATTTGTAATAAGAAGTTATATGACAATCTATCTGGTCCATCCAGAACAACTGATCCATTTCTCCCTCCCCAAAAAAATCAACTTCAATGCATGGAAAACTGACTGAGAATTGTTGTGATGGTTTTACATCTGATGTGTCAGAGACTAGGTGGTACAGTCTGTACAGGAATCCCAGTGTCTTAACCCCAGCTCTGGCCAAAGCCATCCAAAGATAAAGCAAGACTGAGGGCAAGATGTAAGCAAATGAGATGGTGGACACTGTATAACAAAGTGCAAGGTGAATGTCTAATAGAACAGTGATGGGTTCCCTAAGACGGGACATTTACTGTCGATGTGGACATGACCTATGGAGGA
>NW_013667283.1:254889-257024 GCF_000517525.1 Limulus polyphemus | reverse complement strand
GTTTTTTCTCCTTCTTCTTGTTTCTTTTCCTCCAACAACAGCTGTAATCTGTCTTCTTGTTTATTTTGCTGTTCGAGCTGCCACTGTTGCAGGTTTTCTTGCCACTGCTGTTGTCTCTCTTCTTGTTTTTTCTCCTTCTTCTTGTTTCTTTTCCTCCAACAACAGCTGTAATCTGTCTTCTTGTTTATTTTGCTGTTCGAGCTGCCACTGTTGCAGGTTTTCTTGCCACTGCTGTTGTCTCTCTTCTTGTATTTTCTCGTTCTTCTTCTTTCCTTTGCTGTTCTTGTATTGCTGCCATCAAATCTGCTAAGCTGTAGTTTGATTTGCCACTTCTTGTTTCCATTTTCTTTTTTTTACCTTTTCCATCCCACTTTCTGACACCAATTTGTTGTGTATCTGCTTGTTTGTTAATTTCCGGTATAAGTTATTTCTGAGGAACTTCAGCAATACAAGTCCTTTCTTTATTAAAACTAGTTTATTCTTTCTCGATACAACTTTGTAATACACAGAATTTTCACAGTCATTTTAAACTTAATAACCTTTATAACACACGCTATAAATTACAGCGATCCACACACTTTACTTACGGTGCCTACTGTTTGCTTGACTCAATTATCTATCTCTTCAATCTATGCCAATTTCTTCTATCTATCTGCATATCTATATCTCGCTGGCTTTATTTGCTGGGCTTATATACTAAAACAGAGGGCGTCTCAAACAAACTAGAGTTGCCAGGAAAATTCATGATCCTTCTAGAAACTCTAGCGCGCATGCTCCCAGCGTCGCGTGACTTCTGCTGTCGTAACAATTACATCAAATTAGTTAGAAATCCAGATAACCTCATACATTATTTTCATAAGAAACAGTAAAAGGTTTTGCATATAAATAAGATTTAATACATATATTATACACATTCTTAGTATAGCTACAATATGACATGGAGATTACAGTTCTATTGTACTTAGGTTTCTGTACTATTAACATCATACAGAATTATTGTCAGAAGATAAGGTACATTCTTATGGAAAACTACAAACCTTTGCATGAACCATTAGATGCTGGAAATGTTCTAAAACATAATACTGTATCCAATTTTATTTGTATGTAACAAAAATTGAAGAAACTTGCCTTAAACATTGTTTTCTTCATATAGTTCTTTCTTGTATCAGCTAAATTTTCCTATTAAAATAAAAATGTAAAGTTATCATTTTCATATACTGAAAATGTAATTCCAATAGGTATTTACCTCCTCTCACATAAAAAAGCTATTCTCGTTCAGTGCTGCCCTCTATATGCAAAAAGTTTTTTCGCATTCCATAAGCCTTGAGCTCCCACGTAGTTCGACTGGAGAGATCAATCACAGAACTACAATCTGCATCGAGATTACACAACTAATGGAGGAACTCTTAAATGTAGTACAGGTAAATGATGGGAAGGTGTCAGACATGGACATGAATAAGCAATGCAATGGTTAAAAGACAAACGAGCAACTAAAAAAGAAAAACATCGAAAGTAACAACATAGATATTCAACATGGTGCTAAAGTCACAGGAGTAATACCTACCAAAAACAGACCAGTAGAGAAAGAGTCATCCATAAGTCCTGATTACAAGTGGAAGGGAAACGAACTTGGTACGAGACAGAGCCCCACACCAGAAGATCCTAAAAGCAAAAATGTCACGTGTCTAGGGAAAGAGCCCAACTTGGAGTTAAGGAAGAAGGTAGCCCACGAACGTCTCCAAGAAATAGGTGGAATGCTTTGGAAAGGAGGTGTATGACGACTAATACCAATGGGAGAGGCAATAGGGGAAGATAAAGGCTGGAACTTATCTAGGGAGAGAGGGATATAATTAACAGTTCTGCCCCATACAAACAACAGAGATTCAAAGTGCAGTGAAGCAAGAAAACAAAATACAATCTGTCTGATGGTAAGCTAAGGCAAAATTAACCAAAGCCCGTGGAAGGCGAGGCATGCCAGCACCATCTCTCAGAAGAGAGACAAAACGTCCAGCATGAACCAAATATTCTGGAAAAGGATGACAAAAACGCATAAAAAGGGCCGAGATGGGCCTATCAGACTCCACACTAGAGGCCTAGAATGGCCAAGTCAATCAGGTGGAAAACATCGTCAAAAT